>NW_027187265.1:2499114-2610854 GCF_028583685.1 Petaurus breviceps papuanus
TTTTTGTCTTTGTGTCTCTGACTCTATGTCTCTGCCTCTGTCTTTGTCACTGTGTCATCACCTCTGTCTATGTCTCTGTCTCTGACTCTGTGTCTCTGTCTTTGTCTCTATCTTTCTCTCTACCTCTGTGTCTGTCCCTGTCTCTGCCTTTTCTCTGTCTCTGAATCTATGTCCCCGTTTCTGTCTGTCTCTGTCTGTCTGTGTCTCTGTGTCCCTGTCTCTGTCTCTATATGTCTTTCTGCCTCTGTGTCTGTCCCTGTCTCTGTCTGTCTGTCTTTGTCTCTGTGTCTTCCTCTGTTTCCCTGTCTCTGTTTTTATATCTGTGTCTTTGTCTCTGTGTCTGTCTGTCTTTCTCCCCACCTCCTACACCCCCCAATACTACCTATTCTTTTATTGGGCCCAACTGAAGTTGGTCGAGTTTGTTGCAGGTGGGCTCTGGCCTTCAGGAAATCTAGCAAGACAATACATATGTATGGCAATTAATTACATTTTGCAGCCAGTAACAGAAACCCCAGTGCCTTATACAGCAAACTTGAGAGGACTGACTCAGTAGCAGCTTACAAAGCAGATGAGTGACAGCAGATGTTTGTCCCCCTAGCACGTCAGCCTTCTCCCAGTGCAGACAATCCTGAAGGGGGCTGGGTGAGAATGTGGGTGGCTAAGTAGAGCCATCACAGGATCCCTGGGCTGGAAGGAAACTGGGAGTTCATATAATTTCAGTCTGCATCACACCCTTTATTCTTCAGCCCAGCAGCCATTGGCAGAGATCCCCTCTGAAGCATCCCCACAAATACCAATCACTTTCTGTTTGAACACAACCAGTGGCAAGATCCAGTCCATTCCACTGTTGGACAGCTTTTATGCTAGGAAGTTCTTCCTTTTATGGAACTGAAATATAATAAGAACAATAATAATAGCAAGCTTTCATATAGAGCTTTAAGGTTTACAAGACACTTTATAGATATTATCTTATGTTATCCTCACAACAACCCTGGCAGGTAAGTGCTATTATTATCCCCATATTACAGTTGAGAAAACTAAGGCTGAGAGAAATGAAATGACTTTCCCAGGGTCACACAGATACTAGGTGTCTGAGGTAAAATTTCAACTCAGGTCTTCCTTATGCCAGGTCCTACACTCTAATCACTGTGCCACCTCATTGAGTTTAATCCCTCTTCACAATGATGATCCTTCAAATACAGTATTTAAAGAAAGCAGTCGTGGTCCTGATACGATCTACTCTCCAACCAAGTCTTTCTCCCCGGCTCTCTCAACCTTAAGAGCCAACTGGTGGCTCAATGGACCTGGAGTCAGGAAGACCTGAATTCAAACTCAGCCTCACACAGTTATTGGCTTTGTGATCCTGGGACAGATAAAGTTTGTTTCCTTCAATCATAAAATGGAGGAATAAATAGCACCTATGTTGCTACCTGTAACATAGTAGGTGCTCTATAGATGCTGATTCCCTTTCCTCCACACGTCTTGATCTTTTCATGTTGGTTACCTTCCTCTAGACATGTTCAAGTTTGCCAACATTTTTCCTAAAATATGACATAGGTGTCCTAAGGGACAAAACACCACGCTCCAGATGAGTTCTGACCAGCCAAGCAAGTGGGATGGACGTGACTTCCCTGTTTCAGAATCATACTATTGACTCATATCAAGCTTTCAGCCAATTAAAACCCCCAGGTAATTTTCATGAACAAGAGTTCATGATCTTAATAATAATCCCGATTTTATATTGGTACAGATGAGTTTTTGGACCTAAATGCAGAATTTTACACCTATCTCATGAAACTGAAAATGTAAACTTAAAAATTTAAGACATGCTATACTTAAAGTTATTAAGAAATGACCTCAATAACAAAAACCCCATACAAGCAGATGGTCCTGGATTTTAGTGGATTGGAAGGTTGCCGTTCAGTAATACTCTAAGCCTCTGAAATTTAGGAAAGTACACAACCCCAAATGGGGAAATGGCTAGACAAGCCTTCCAGCCTAAGTAGATTCCCTAAAATACAACAGCCTGTGGATCCTACCATACAATGGTCATTTCAGACACACACACACACACACACACACACACACACACATACACACACACACCATTAGATTCTGTTAGAAGGGAGTTTAGGGATCATTTAATTCAGCTCCTTCATTTACAGAGGAGGAAACTGAGAGCCAAAGAAGAAACTGAAGTCCAAATAAATTCAGTAGTTTGCCCAAAAATGAGGACCCCTGTTTTCTAACCCTAAATCTACTGTTCTTTATATTGTAACAGAGGAGAATTACTGCTAAAATAATAGGTCACAGTTACATAGGACTCAATAATTTACAGTTTTACAAAGCCGTTTAGTGCCAGTATTAGTATCCCTATTTTACAGATGAACAAACTAAGACTTGAAGTGGGGACATGACTTACTTAAGACCATATAGTTAGCAAGTTTGGGATCTGAGCTCAGAATTTGGGACTTCTGACTCCAAGTCTAGTGCTCTTCAGTCCAGTAACAAATATCATTAACTCCATTATAAAACAGAAATCAGTCTACGATGAACCTGTGACCAACCATGAACCCTTAGCTCTGCTCCTCCTGTCCCAAAATACTCTCAAGGTGAGGGCCCATGGCTAAAGAATTCTCCTCCCTATTTTGGGGAGCTCAGCCCTTGCCCAGTGGCAGAATGTGGAATGGGGGGCTAGTGAGCCTGGCCTTACAGATCACCTCCTTTATGCCAGCTTCTTCCTCCCATATGGTCCCTTCCACAAAGGCTCTTTCTTCCATCTCTGACTCCACCCTCCCTTCTCTCTATCTCTATTTGCCCTCTTAACTTTTGTACTCAGTAAAAATGAAAGTGAGGGGCAGAAATGGCTTTCCCCTTCCAGTCCCACCAGGAAGGAACTCAACTCCTTCCCAGCAATCCTCCCAGGCTTGTTTATTCCTGTATAGCCATCTCTCTAGAGTTTTACATCTTCACTGACAACCCCCCCTTCTCCCCACTCCACTTCACCCGAGGGGGGGTGGTGAAACAGATCAGGTACAAGGGGAATTCCCAACCTCCAAAATGAGGAACTATCCAAAAAACTGAGAGGCGTGTGGGTCTTTATGAATTCCCCAGCGATATACTTGAGCAATTCTGAGCTTCAGAGTGCATCGTGTTATGACTTCAGAGAGAAACCATCATCCCAGGGCAGTACAATTACCCCCTTCCAACTCTACCATTTCATAAGTCTTAGGTCCCTGGCAGCTCTGTCACAGTATGGTCTAAGAACTAGGAAGTTCTGATGTTTTATATTATACAGGTCCTTCCAGCTCTGACATTATAGGTTCATAGGATCATAGATATTTGACATGGGATTTTAGAAATCTATCTAGTCTAATGCCTTCATTCTTATGAAGAAATTGAGGGTTAGAGGAGTGAAATTATTTGCTCAAGGTCACACAGGTTCTAAGTGACAGAGCAGGGATTTGAACTTGGGTGTCTGATTCCAAATTTAATGTCTCTTCCACTGATATCACACTTCCCTCTAAAGTCCCTTCCAGTTCTGATATTCTCTGTTCTGTTGTTTCTCTCCAATTTTGGTATTCTGTTTTCTGAGCCACTTTCAAATCAATCATTCCAAGATTCTTAGTTCAAAAAACAAATCCCAATGATTTCTTTCATTTACCCTGAAATTGTGTCCATTTATTTGCGTTAGGGAGTCATAGGGTATTTCCCCTGAGACCAGACCAATGGTCCTGTAAAGATGTAGTAGCCTTGCCAGTTGTGTCTCCCCTTTTGCCTTCTCTAAGGAATTTCAACCCTTCACCTATCTTTCCCTCTATCTCCAGAAAGGGCACAGAAGGGAAGCACTGATAAGACTCCCCCCAAGCTGTCGAGGATCCCCTGACCATGCAGAGGGGTTGTTCCCAGATGCAACAGCATCCTGTAATATGAGAAAAGGACAGGAAACTGTACTTTTCCCACCTCTTCCTATTCCATTCCATTTCCTTTCTGGCCTAGGGGCCAGCAACCTATCTGTAACCTCCTCAGTTCTTAGTCAGTCAGTCCCAGGGGTTTAAGGCTGAACACAGACTCCTGGGGCCTACCTCTGTGCCAACTGAGAGGCAGTCTTAGCTTTCTCCTTGAAGTGCCAGTGATAATATTCCCACAAAAACTCTGGACTGCATAAATACAAACTCAAGAAATGTGGAATGAATTGAACTAGCTCTACTAAGGCACTGGTTACCTTAGACCCTCAAAGCTGGCTGCAAGGAGCAGCCTATGGCTGAATTTGTTGCCTGGAAGTTAGCAGGGTGACCCACAGCTCACTCCCCTGAAAGTGGCAATAAGGAGAGGTGTCCTTTGCCACCAAGCCATTTCTCTTCTCCTACCCTTTTGTTCAACTTTCAGCTTCTCCCCCTCTTTCATTAGTTGGTCTCTCCAAGAAAGTAAGTCAAACGTTAGATTTGGTGAAGGAGAAACCTCACTTCATTCTCCTCATTTCACAGAGGAAGAAACTGAGGCTTAAAGAGAGTAACTTGCAGGATCCCCTACAATCCAAACTTCGGTCAGATGCGTGAGCCTTCTCCAAAAAGCCCTGCTTTTCTTTCCTTCCCATCCCAAGGTTTAAACCCCAACCTGGCCTCTCTGGAAGGAGAAGGGGAATGAAGGGGTAGGAAGTCAACTCACGGCGGTGAAAACGCAGGCCCACAGCAGATAGAACAGGATCATGGCTGGACTGAATGAGAGTTCCAAAGAAGGTGAGGACGGCCAGGAACCGGCCTTTTAATAATCCCCTACATACCACATGAAAGCTCCACCCATAACATGGGCGGGACACCTCGAGCCCATCACAGTTAAGGTTGGTGGGAGAGCTAGAACCCTGGAGAGCCCCCTGGCCGCACCTCAGTTAGTCTTTTCCATGGATATTCCGGGTTTGGACAGTTTTCAGAGATCCAGTTGACTCTTTTCCCAGCACCCCAAGCTTCTCTCCCCCTTACTTCCAACCCCTTTAGTGGAATCCCAGAGTACAGTAAAGGCAGGAAAAAGATATACGGTCTTTGTTCCAAGGATTATAGGAGGGGTGAACTGGGTCGCGTCCGTGGGGCTGGAGACCCGCTGGTTAGGGGCTCAACACTGCTCCACCCCTCCTTCCATCCACCGAGCCGACAGAGCTGAAAGTCTATCCCCCCCGCCCTCTCCGGGCTCTCTGCCAGCTTTTCTAGAGGAAGTCCCCTGGGAGAAGTGCAGCTTGAGAGGAGAGCGGGGGTGTTTGCAAGGAAAGGACTTTCCCAAGCTGAGTTTCTCTTTCATTCCTAAGGAAATTCCAGCCTAAGTGAGAGACCTGGGAGGATGGGGGAGAGGCTGATCGATGCACATCTCTGTCTCAATTCTAAGAATGAAACTGACAGGAAGAATAACCATAGTTCACGTTATTTTGGAAGCACTTAATCCTAGTGCCAAAGTTACTGCCCCCATTTTACAAAGGGGAGAAGAAACTGGCTTGTCTAAGGTCACACAAGAAGTCCTTAGCAGAACCAGGCCTGGATGCCACATCTCCTGACTCCCACTTGGGTGCAAGCTCCTCAGAGAGCAGGGACTGTTTCATTTTTGTCCTTGGCCCCTCAGCCCCTAGTCCAGTGCTTGACACACAGTAGGTACTTAATACACACCTGCTGAAAGATTCAGAAGCTATGAAGAATAGATTTAACCCCATTCTTTCTTCCTAGAATTATGAGAGTTTTTGAGGGATTTTTCTAGTCACCCCTCCCTGTTCCAACTCTAGGCTTTCTTTTAACCATCAAGAATATAGTAATAGTTCATATTTCTATAGCAGTGAGCACACAAAATATATTTATCACTTTCATTTTAAGGAAAAAAATAGAAGTCCAGAAGGGAAGGGATTTTGCTTAAGTCAAAGCCAGAACATCTAATTTTAAATCTAGTGATCTTTTCATTACACACAAAATTACAAAATCTTTATTCCCCACCTCCACAAATCTGTAGTTTCAAAATCTTTTAGGAACTTATTAGTCCTACAAGAATACCCAAGTGGGAATCAGGAGATCTGGGATTCAGGCCTGGTTCTGCCCAGGACTTCTCTGTAACTTTAGACAAGTCAAAGAATAGAACCCTCTATGCTTGTTCTGAGAAAGTGTCATCCAAAAACTGTCACACACAAGTTCCCTGTCTTGTTAAATTTTTAAAAATTATTCAAAATTAAATAAGCATCAAAGAAATAGAAGTAAACGTTCTAATTACATTTTCATAAGTATTTAGTATTTATATTTTTGAAGCCATTAAAGTTTAAATTGTACTAAGACTTCTGGGACATGCTTCTTGTATATGTATACATATATTCATAGGTGCATCAATATACATACACGTATACAGAATAACTATGAAGTAATTGGGAGTACAGGTGCTAGCAATAGTGGGGATCAGGAAAGGTCCCATGCAGGATGTTGCACTTAGGATGCGCTTTGAAAGGAATGAGGAATGCTAAGAGGCAAAGATAAGGAGAAATGACATTCTGGGAATGGAGGAATGGCTTCTGAAAAGGTTTAGAGACTAGAGATGGAATGTTGTCTGTAAGAGACATGAGAAGGTCCTTGAGTTTAGACCAAGGAGGATGTGAAAGGGAGTAATATTTAATAAGACTGGGAAGGGAAAGAGTTATAACACAGCTTGTAAATACTGAACAGAGGAATTTGTGTTTGATTCTAGAAATTTTAAGGAACCACAGGAGTTTATCAAGCAGGGGGTTTGACATGATTGGAGGCATATTTTAGTAATATTCAATTTGGCAGCTGTGAAATTGGAGAAGAAAGAGACTGGAGAAAGGGAAACCAACAAGGAAGCTGTAACAATAGCCAGAAGAGAGGTAATAGAGCACTGAGCTAAGGTGGTAGTTATGTGAGTAGAGAGAAGGAGACATGGAGGCAGAATCAATAGGACTTGGCACCTGACTGGATATGTGAAGTGATGGAGAATGGGGATGTAAGGATGATTTAGAGATCGGGGCAACTAGGTGGCACCATATTGCATAAAGTGCTGGGCTTAGAATCAGGAAGACTCATCTTCATGAGTTCAAATCCAACCTGACCCTGGGCAAGTCACTTAATCCTGTTTGCCTTGGTTTCCTCATCTGTAAAAATGAGCTGGAGAAGGAATGGCAAACCATCCCAATGCCGAGAAAATCCCAAATGGCCTCATGAAGAGCTGGACACAACTGAACAACAAAAGAGATCGAGACTCTGGGTAACTTGTAGGGTCTTTGTGCCCTTAAGAGAAATAAGAAAGTTGGTAAGAGGGGGTGGGTTTAGGGGAAAGGTAGTTTGATAGGGGACATCCAGTTTGAAATATTTAAAGACAGCTTGTTGGTGATTCAAGACGAGAGATGCTAGGGCTGGATATAGAGATTTGGGAATCATCTGCAGAGAGATGATAAACCCATTGGAGCTTATTAAGTAACAAAAGAGAGTGCATAAAGAAAAAGTAAGGCCAGGCAGAGTCTTGGGTTACACCTACGATCAGGAAGTACAATAAGGGTAATGATCTAGCAAAGGAAATTGAAGAGGAATGATCACAGAAGTGAGAGAGCCAGAGAAGAGCAGTTAAAGTAGATACTGTGTGATCGTGGGCAAGTTAACCTCTTTTTGCCTCAGTTTCCTCACCTATAAAATGGGGATAATAATAGTATTTGCCCTACAGAGTTTTGAGTATTAAATGAGATAATAATTTTTAAAAGTGCTTAGCACAGGGATGGCTAGGTGATGAAGTGAATAGAGCACCAGCCCTGGAGTCAAGAGGACCTAAATTCAAATCCAGCCTCAGACACTTAACACAAAAACTATCTGTATGATCTTGGTCAAGTCACTTGACCCCAATTGCCCTCCAAAAAGCAAAAAAAAGTGCTTAGCACAAGGGCTGTATATCCCAAAGAGATCACACAAGTGGGAAAAGAACCCGTATGTACAAAAAAATATTTATAGCAGCTCTTTTTGTGGTGGCAAAGAATTGGAAATCAAGGGGATGCCCATCAACTGGGGAATGGCTAAACAAGCTGTGGTATATGAATGCAATGGAATACTATTATGCTATAAGAAATGAGGAGCAGATGGACTTCATAATACCCTGGAGAGACTTATATAAGATGATGCTGAGTGAAGAGAGCAGAACCAGGAAAACATTGTACACAATTACAGACGCATTGTATCTGTGATGACTAATTTTGATAGACTGGGCTCCTCTCAGCGATGCAAGGCTATACAACAACTAAAAAAGACTCATGATGGAAAGGGATATCCACAACCAGAGAAAGATTTGCAGTCTGAATGCAGATTGAAACAAACTACTCTCTCTCTCTCTCTCTCTCTCTCTCTCTCTCTCTCTCTCTCTCTCTCTCTCTGTCTCTCTGTCTCTCTGTCTCTCTCTTTCTCTCTCTCTCTCTTGTTTTGTTCCTTCTTTCTCATTCATTCCATTGGTTATAATTCTTCTTTACAACTTGACTAATGTTTAAGGTGAAGGTGTTTGTAGAACCTATATTGGACTGCATGCCACTATGGGGCGGGGGGAGGAGAAGGAGGGGGAAGAAAATTTGGAACTCAAAAGCTTGTGGAACTGAATGTTGTAAACTAGAAGTAAATAAATAATTTTTTTAAGCGCTTAGCACAGTGCCAGACACATAGAAGTTTCCACATGAGTGCTTATTGCCTTCCCCTTCCCCAGTGTCATGAAAACCCAGTGAGGAGAGAGTAACTAGGAAGAGAGGGTAGTCAATAGCATCAAATGCTGCAAATAGAGCAAGAATGATGAGGACTGAGATAGACATTAGTCGTGTTGGCAACTTTGTCATGTTGTGAAAGAAAAAACAGAAAAAAGGGAAAAAAACATAAAAAAAGCAAAGAAAGTGAAAATAGTATGCTTCAATCTGCATTTGGACTCCATTAGTTCTTTTTCTGGAGGGGGGTAGTATTTTCCATCACAAGTCTTTTGGAATTGTCTTGGATCACTATATTGCTGAGAAGAGCTAAGTCTATCACAGTTGATAATCACACAGTGTTACTGTTACTGTGTACAGCATTCTTTTGGTTCTGCTCACTTCACTCAGCATTAGTTCATGTAAGTCTTCCCAGATTTTTTTGGAATCATCCTGCTCATCATTTCGTATAGCACAATAGTATTCCATTACACTGAATAATAATTATTTTTTTAATGTGGCATGGTCCTGTAAGAATATTTTAGGAGTGCTAAAGCCCAAGATGAACTGAATTTGTTGATGAATGCTAAGAATAACTAAAAGAGTTTTATTAGCTAAATTGGGGAGAAAGAAGATTCAAAGAAGGCCCACTAAGGTTAGATGGAAAAATTACGATGGAAGAGAGAATGAAAGCAGAACTACTCATCTCTCTTATTTTGCTTCTGTTTCTTCTATCAAGGAAAATGGGTTTTCTACTGAAAAGAATGAAACATAATTGTCTAATATGGTATTAAAGGTAAAGATAAATGAGGGGATACTAAGAGAGTACTTTGCTGCCCTGGAGGAGTTAAATTACTGAGGAAAGGCTCTCAAGAACTACATGGATGAATGAATGAATGAATGAATGAGCATTTAAGTGCCTTCTAGTGCTAAGCATATGTTAAATGCTATTGATTCAAACTGAAAACCAGAATAGTTCCTGCTCTTAAGGAGCTCACATTCTAATAGGGAGAAATAGTACATATAGAAGAGTTCAGCAGCAAGTCAGGTAGGAAAGCTTAATGGTCCTTAGGGTACAGCAGCAAAGCAGTTGGTGATGCCTCTTTTAAAATTTTTTTCCTCTGATAAAAATCAGACTTCTTTCTGATACTGAGTCATTTCATAATGCCAAGGACTCTGATGGTGAGAACTTTCTTAAGGTCTTTCTTTCCTTTCTTCCTTCTTAAATAGCTATGACCAAAGAGGAGACAGGGCAGAAGCACCTGCAGAGGCCAGGTTCATCTTTAGAAGGTTTGATCTCCTAGATGACAGCTGCAGGGCCTGGGCTAGAAGCAAGGCTGGTAGGGGCAGTGAATAGAGCACCGGCTCCGGAGTCAGGAGGACCTGAGGTCAAATCTGGCCTCAGACACTTAACACTTACTAGCTGTGGGACTTTGGGCAAGTCACTTAACCCCAATTGCCCTCCCCCCAAAAAAAATTAAAAAAAGAAGGAAGGCTGGCAGTGCTACTATTCCCAGTCCTCTTGGTCTGTGGGTCTAGGTGGAAATGGTAGTGGTAGGTTGATTCACCCAAATGATACACCTTCCTATTTCTCCCCCAAGGGACTTTATTGCTTCAACTAAGTAGCTTGCCTGCCCTGTGGATTGCAATTGGTCAGGATGACTGGCCCCTTTGCCACAAGAGGTGCTCCCATGAATGATGACCTCAGAAGCTGAGCTAGAAGCACTGTCTGGTCTGGGAGTGGGAGGGGTTCTTTTCTTTCCAAATCTCTTAGGATCAGGGTTCTGGATGGTCTCTACTGGGATCTGATAGAAAGTGATGAACAAGATGGAGTTGGTTTGACTTACCTGGCAAGACTCCTTCAAGAACTATAAAATGTCACTGCTATATCACTGTCAGGAACCTTTGAGTGGCTGTAGAGAACAGGAAAGCCAGAACTCTAAAGAAAGGTAGATGCTCTAATTTTCACAAAAGGAAGTGAAAGGCTAGTGGATTTGGCTTTAATTCTTGACAAAATTCTAAATATTTGTAACCTGAGTCCATTACCTGGTCACTTAACTCTTTGATATATTTTGCCCAGGATGATGATGATAATTCAGAGAAAGGGGGACTGGCAGAGAAAAACTCATGATCACCCTCCTGCCCCCCACCCCCACCCTTATTGAAATAAATTATAAGATTCGTGTACTTAAAATGGCAGGATGTTGCACAATAGGACAAAAGGGATGAAATCTGTATGTTGGCATCCAAGATTGGCTACCTTTGTCTTCTACCTGTGAACCCTGAGATTCAGACTTCCTGATCACTATGTGGGCCATGGATGTTGCCATTACACTGAGAAATATTAGGTCTCAGTTAAATGATGGGAGGAACCTTGGTGCTGCATCCAAAATCTCAAGCTGCCCATTGAGGGTCCTGAAGACCAGGGCTGCAGAGACAATTTAGATCAATCCCAAATCCCAAGATTGGCAGTTACTATGGTTCCCATCAGGCTGGTGAGCTGGATGAGACTGTGCCTCTCTCATCACTCTTCCCTTGATTTTCCCTCTGTTCTAAAGAAGAGAGCTTGGACACATCCCTCCTTTTATTTCCTGCCCATGATCTCCAGGCACAAGTGGTTTGGGAATTTCCCCCAGCCACATCTGGTAGAGATGAAGAACAAGTGGGAGGAGATTTGGGGAAATCGCTGCAGGCAGATGACTATGTGCAGGATGGTTTAGCCTATTTCCTTTCAGTTCTGCATTGTTCAGTAAATTATTTGATCATACGTTGAGTGCCTTAGTCTTGTGACTGTGGGAAAGTAATAACCAGAGAAAGGAGAATCCAGATACTGAATGGGAAATCTAGAATTGTGGATTTCATAATGTTGATATGTTGAACTCTATCCTTTCATGTTCAGATTTAATTAAAAAACCAACCAGTGCTGCTGCTTGAAATGGTGAGCTGTGATGATGGGGTAGTAATCTAGGCTTCTGTATGTGGATTGCCCTCTGGTGGCCAGGCAAAACACTGCATCCTCTTGGAAGGTTGAACCCAGAGTACCTTGTTTGCTTGCTATTTGTCCTTAGTTCTCCAAGAGGCCTGTGATATCAGGAAGGTGATGCCATGACATGTGCTAGAAAGGAATTGAGATAATTTGTGAGACAGTGGCTCAAGAATAGTGCCACAAGATGAACAACTCAGATATTGTATTCCCATGCTAGATAATTCACTATGCTCCCCTTTTATAGGCTTTAGGAAAGTGGCACATCAGCCAATTAGTTTACAATGCCATGATCGTCACACAGGTATCACATTATTAAAAGGAAGGCTTCTGAGCATTTAGAAAGGGAAGCAATTATTATTGAGACAGCAGGTCTTTACCAAGAACAAGTCATATCAAATTAACCTCATTTCCTTTTTTTACTATAATGATACCATGGGCATGCTATAGATATAGTATATCTAGACAGAGAGAGGTGTCAAATTATAGTTCAGTTAGGTAGAATTAGGAAGGGCTAAATGATTAGATCTGAAAGGTAGGCAATCATAAAATCGGTTGATGTCCATTTGAATGGTGGTCTCTTGAAGAGATCTGTGTATGATCTTGTGTTATTCAATATTTTTATCTATATTTGGATGAAATAATGCTTATCAAATTTGAAGATGACATGAAGTTGAGAAGAATAGATAATTCATGTTATGAAAAAGTCAGAAACTAAAAAAAGTCTGGGGTGTCTAAATTGATTAATAGAATACAAGAAAATAAAATGTGATAGAGATAAATGTCAAGTACTTCATTGGGGTCCAAAAATCAACCTCACAAATTGTTTTAGGCATGACTTAGACTGAATTTTCTTATGAAAAATATCTGGGGTTTTAGTAGACTTCAGGCTTAATGACTGAACATTTCAACTGAGCAGCCAAAAGAAGCTAATACAATCTTACATAAAGAGAATCAACATGTCCAGAACACTGGTGGTGAAGGTGCTGCCATACGCTGTCCTGCTAGGACCACATCTGGGACAGCATGTTCAATTTCATGAACCACTTCTTAAGAAGGACTTTGACAAACTGTAGTGAATCCAAAGAAGGGGAATCAGGATGGCAAAGGACCATGCCAAACAAGGAACCAGGGATATTTAGCTTCAAGAAGGGAAATGTTCATTTTCTTTAAGTCTCTGAAATACAGTGATGTGGAAGGATTAGATTTGTTCTACTTAACCCAAGAAGGCAGAACTAAGAGCAATATATAGAAGTTACCAGGATAGATTTCATCTCGATATAAGAAAGACTTCCAAACAATTAGATCTAGTGAAAAGGGAAGGGGCAGCCAGGTAGCACAGCGAGTAAGAGTACTGGCTCCAGTGTTGAGAAGACCTGGAGATCGAATCCCGGGCTCAGACACTTAGCACCCACCCAGAAACACCTGTCCGTGTAACCTTGAGCAAGTTACTTAACCCCAATTGCTTAGGGGCGGCCAGGTGGCTCAGCGAGTAAGAGCACTGGTTCCAGTGTCGGGATGACCTGGATCAAATCTGGGCTCAGATACTCAGCACCACACCCAGAAATAACTGGCCGTGTAACCTTGAGCAAGTTACTTAACCCCGATTGCTTTAAAAAAAAAGAAAAGGGAAATGGACCACTTTGGGGATAATGGATTCCATCTCACAGTGGCTACTTGCTGGGGATGTTGTTGAGAGCATTTTTTTCTGGTTCCATTTGAACCAGAAGTTCTCTCAAGTCCCTTGCAACCTTGAGATTTTGTGGTTTTGTATTCTGCTCTTGTCACACTACATCTGGAGTATTGTGTTTAGCTGTGGCAATAACATTTTAGAAAAGATATTGACCAACACAAATCCCACCTTCTTTTTTTTTTTTAAGCAATTGGGGTTAAGTAACTTGCTCAAGGTTACACAGCCAGGTGTTTCTGGGTGGTGCTAAGTGTCTGAGCCCGGATTCAATCCCAGGTCATCCTGACTCTGGGGCCAGTGCTCTTACTCACTGTGCTAACTGGCTGCCCCACAAATTCCACCTTCTAGAGGAGTTCTTTCCCAGGCCCCAATCTGT
This sequence comes from Petaurus breviceps papuanus, assembly GCF_028583685.1. Lineage (NCBI taxonomy): Eukaryota > Metazoa > Chordata > Mammalia > Diprotodontia > Petauridae > Petaurus > Petaurus breviceps. The sequence goes on from NW_027187265.1 coordinate 2,512,844, forward strand.
TAATGCCTTCCCCATTCAGATTACCTTCATCTTCTTTCTCCTTCTCCCCCCACTCTGTCTGTCTGTCTGTCTCTATCTATCTATCTGTCTGTCTATCTATCTATCTATTTATCTACATACATACAAATTTATATTACTTAGTTATCTGCATGTTGTTTCCCCCATTAGAATGTGTGCCCCTTAAGGGCAGGCAGACTTTTTTTTGCCTGTCTTTGAAATATGACACATAGCACCATGCCTAGCACATAGTAAGTACTTACTAAATGTTTATTGACTGACTGGCAAGCTAAAGAGTATCTGGAGGAGAATGGCCAGGACAATGAGGATATTAGAGACTATACAAGGTAAGAATTAGTTGAAGGAGCTGAGAATGGTTAACTTCAAGAAGAAGAGATTTAGGGGAGCTAAGGTAGATATCTTCAAATATTTGAAAGACTGTCACATGAAAGAGGGATTAGATTTGTCCTGCTTGGCAACAGGGGACAGAACCAAGAGTCATGCAACAAAGAAGGTTTCAGAGGGGTAGATTTTAGCTGACAATTGATGTCATCCAAAAGTAAAATGGGCTTCCCTGGGAGATAGAAGAGCTTCATCAGCAGTTCTTTGACCACTTGTTGGGAAATGTGAAAGGGGATTCCCTTTCAGGTATGAGTTGAGATAAGTGGTTTCTAAGGTCCATTCTAACCCTGAGACTCTGGAATTCTGTGAAGATGACCTCTATAACCCTTTCTAACTTGAAGATTTGAGCATTCATTTTGAAGAGGAGGAAACTGTTGCTCAGGAAGAACATGTGATTTACCCAAGGTCAAGTAGTCAGTAAGTGGCAGAGCCAATGATAAAATACAGGTTTTTTGATTCCAGGTCCAAAGCTCTTCCCACTCTACCATGCTTGACTGAACACATCATTTCTCTTTTCTTGACCTCAGTTTTCTTTTTATTTTTGTTAGGAGACATATTTATTTTATTTTTATAGCATTTTATTTTTTCTCCAGTTACATGTCAAGGAAATTTTTGGCATTTATTTTTATAAGATTTTGAGTTCCAAATTTTTCTCCCTTCTTCCCCTCCTCTCTTCTGAAAATGGTAGACAGTTTGATATAGTCTATATATGCACTATCATGTTAAAAATATTTCCATGTTAGTCATAGTTGTGAAAGAAGAAATAGATTTAAAAAAACATGAAAAAGAATAAAGTAAAAATTATGCTTCGATCTGCATTCAGAGTCCATCAGTTCTTTTTGTTTTTTGCTTTTTTTTTTTTTTTGGAAGGGGGAAGGCAGGGCAACTGGGGTTAAGTGACTTCCCCAAAGTCACATGGCTAGTAAAGTGTTAAGTGTCTGAAGCTGGATTTGAGCTCAGGTCCTCCTGACTCCAGGGCCAGTACTCTATTCACTGTGCTACATCTATCAGTTCTTTATCTGGATATGGATAGTATTTTCCTTCATGAATCCTTTGTACTTGTCTTGGATAATGGTGTTGCTGAGAAGAGCTGAGTCAATCATAGTTGATCATGACACAATGTTGCTCATACTGTGCACAATATTTTCCTGGCTCTGCTAATTTCACTTTACATCAGTTAGTACAAATCTTTCCAGGATTTTCTGAAATCTGCCTGTTCAACATATCTTATTGCAGGTCCTGGAGGGCAGAGCCAAGATAGCAGAGTAGAAGGAGGAAACTCCGTGACCTCCCCCCACAACCACCTCAAATACCTATAAAATATGACTCTAAACAAATTTTAGAGCTACAGAACCCACAAAGTGACAGAGAGAAACAAATCTCCCACTGACTGCAGCCCAGCAGGCCTATAGGAAGTGGCCATCACAGTGCCCTGGGAGCCAAGCACAGTCTTATGTGAGCCATGTGGTTTTAGCCCTAGGGAGGCAGCGGCCAGAGAGGACTTTAGGAGAATAGATTACAGCTGTGGTGGTTTCCAGACTTTTCAACCCATAAACACCAAAAAGAAAGTAAAAGGTCAGTCTGGAACTCTGTTGGAAAGGAAGGGTTCAGTCCAGCCCCTACCCCTGGGGCAAGAGGTGGTGGAGGCAAAGCGGCTGCAGTATCTGCCACATGGCTGCCTCCAGAGCTCCTGGCCTACATATTGTAGGGGAACCAAGCAAACATTCTGAGCGTAATTGCTCTTGCTTTGACCTGCTTGGATCTGGGTCACTTTATTGGGCAGTGGTCCTGAGGTGAAAAATTCCAGTTTGCTAGTGTGTTGTTTGTAAAGAGGGTGCCCTCCTCATACGTCTGACAACATTTGCAAAAACCCCAGCAATTTGGGACAAATTTCTCCTCTGGAAGCAGAATTCTACCAAGTCCAAGAGCTCAAAAGTAAAATAATTGACTGGCAACATGAGCAAGCAGAGAAAGCAACACAGCAATCAAACCTTAAGTTCCTTTTTTGGGGACAAAAAAGGATAAAAGCATGGAATAGGAGGAAGACAATGAAGTCAGAACTCCTGCATCAGAAGCTTCCAAGAAAAATAGGAACTGGGCATTTGGAGTGGAGGAGGCAGTCGCCACTGACGTGGGTGTGTGCAGGGAGCGGGGAGGTCAGGGGCTCTTTTTCCCGGTGACCAAGCGCCCCCTCCCTGGCGGTGGAGGGGAGGGTTGTTACTGTTTCTATCGGGGCCGGTAGGCCCAATCCCGAACCCCCATGTCGAGCCTGGGGACGCGGTGCCCTGTGCGTGAGCAGCGAGCCCGCTGGGAGAGGAAGCGAGGCCGCGCGGCGCTGGAGCTGCTGGAGACGGAGCGGCGCTACCAGGAGCAGCTGGGGCTGGTGGTGCAGTATTTCTTGCGCATTTTGAGAGCTAAAGGGACCTTGCGCCCAGCGGAGCTTCAGGCTGTGTTCGGACCCTGGGAATCCCTTCACGCTGTCAGCCAAGAGCTGCTCCTGCATCTGGAGGCGGCCGAGTGGGGAGCAGGCCTGGAGAGATTCTGCTGCCACCTGGAGCTCTACACACGCTTTGCTGCCAACGAGGCGCGATCCACGGCCATCCTCCAGAAGTGGCTGAGGAAGAGGCATTTCAGAAAGTTTGTACAGCTTCAAGAGGGGCGTCCTGAGTTTGGGAGCCTTCAGCTAGCAGACCTGCTTCCCTTACCACTGCAACGCCTCCAACAGTATGAAAACCTGGTTGTGGCTTTGGCTGAAAATACACATCCTGACAGCCCTGACTATCAACAGTTCTCAAAGGTTGCTCAGAAGTTGAGTGAAGTCACCCAGCGGGTTAGTGCTATTGGTCGAGAGCACGAGAATGTCCGGCAACTCCATCGTATTCAGAGTTTACTCAGTGGCCGTCTGGCTAAAGGTCTGATCAAAGGGCGCTGGTTCCTTCGGCAGGGCTGGCTACTAGTGGTCCCCCCTAAAGGCGAGCCAAAGTCTCGAATGTTCTTCCTTTTTTCTGATGCACTTTTAATGGCCAAGCCCCGGTCTGTCCTACATATCCTGTATGGAGGGACCTTTGTTTGTCAGGCCCTCTACCCCATGGCCCAATGCCAGCTCCAAAGGATCTTTGGTCATTCAGGGGGACCAGGGGGTGGACTGCTCAGTCTTTCTTTTCCCCATGAAAAGCTGCTGCTCATGTCCACGGACCAAGAAGCCCTATCCCATTGGTACCACAGTCTGACTCTAGCTGTCAGCAGCCACACAAGGTAGAAGAGCACCTTGCAGCTGTTTCCAGTTGGATATAAGAAGTCTGACTGCTCTGAAGCCTCAGCATCCCTAGGACATGTGAGACTGGCCACTATCTGGTGGTAAAGAACACAGTGATGTGTATGATAAGGACATTTATGTTTGATTGAGCACATATATTTTGGATGATCAAGTTGTGTACTTATATGGAATAAATTTTATTTTTAAAACAAAAAAAAAAAAAAGAAAAATAGGAACTGATTACAGGCCATGGAGGAGCTCAAGAAGGGTTTTGAAAATCAAGTAAGAGAAGTAGAGGAAAAACTGGGAAGAGAAATGAGAATGAGGCAAGAAAATCATGAAAAGAGAGTCAACAACCTAACTGAAGAAAATAATACCTTAAAAAATAGACTAACTCAAATGGCAAAAGAGGCCCAAAAGCCAACGAGTAGAAGAATGCCTTAAAAAGCCAAATTTGCCAGATGGAAAAGGAATTTCAAAAACTCACTAAAGAGAATAATTCCTTCAAAATTAGATTAGAGCAAATGGAAGCTAATGACTTTAGGAGAAACCAAGATAATATAAAACAGATCCAAACAAATGAAAAAATAGAAGGTGATGTGAAATATCTCATTGGAAAAACCACTGACCTGGAAAATAGATCCAGGAGAGATAATTTAAAAATTTTGGGGCTACCTGAAAGCCATGATCAAAAAAAGAACCTATAAATCATCCTTCAAGAAATTCTCAAGGAAAATTGCCCTGATATTTTAGGACAAGAGGGCAAAATAGAAATTGAAAAAATTTACCAATCACCTCTTGAAAAAGATCTCTAAAAGAAAACTCCTAGGAATATCATAGCCAAATTCCAGAGTTCCTGGGTCAAGGAGAAAATATTACAAGCAGCCAGGAAGAAACAATTTGAGTATTGTGGAAACACAATCAGGATAAGACAAGATCTAGCAGCTTCTACATTAAGGGATCGAAGGGCCTGGAATATGATATTCTGGAGGTCAAAGGAGCTAGGATTAAAACCAAGAATCACCTACCCAGCAAAACTGAGTATAATGCTTTGGGGAAAATATGGTCATTCAATAAAATAGAGGACTTTCAAGCATTCTTGATGAAAAAACCAGAGTTAGGGGCAGCCAGGTAGCACAGTGAGTAAGAGCACCGGCTCCAGTGTTGGGATGACCTGGATCAAATCCTGGGCTCAGATACTCAGCACCACACCCAGAAATAACTGGCCGTATAACCTTGAGCAAGTTACTTAACCCTGATTGCTTAAAAAAAAAAAAAGAAAAAACCAGAGTTGAATAGAAAATTTGACATTCAAATACAAGAAACAAGAGAAGCATGAGAAGGTAAACAGGGAAAAGAAATCATAAGGAACTTATTAAAATTAAATTATTTACATTCCTACATGGCAAAATGATAATTGTAACTCATGAGACTTTTCTCAGTATGAGGATAGTTGATGGGAATATATATGTATACATACATATATGTATATATAGGAGGGTATTTGTACATATAAATACATATGTGAGTGTGGGTATATATGTGTACATGTATGCAAAGACAGAGGGCACAGGATCAATTGAGTAGGAAGGGATGATATCTAAAAAATAAAATTAAGAGGTGGGAGCGGAATATAATGAGAGGAGATATGGAGAGATAGAATAGGGCAAATTACCTCATATAAAAGAGGCAAGAGAAAACTGTTACAATGGAGGGGAAGAACAGGAAGGTGAAAGGGAATGGGTCAACCTTACTCTCATTGAATTTGGCTTAAGGCAGGAATGACTTACACACTCAATTGGGTATCTTACCCTACAGGAAAGTAGGGAGGAAGGGGATAAGAGGGGGGATGATAGAAGGGAGGGTAAATTGGGGGGGAGGGTAGTTAGAAGTACATACTTTTGAAAAGAGACAGGGTCAAAGTAGAAAACAGAACAAGTTTGGGGCAGGATAGGATGGAGGGAAATATAGTCATTCTTTCACAATATATCTACTATGGAAATGTTTTGCATAACTACACATGTACAACCTATATTGAATCGCTTGTCCTCCCAATAGGGGTGGGTGACAAGGGAAGGAGGGAAAGCATCTAGAAATCAAAGTTTTAAAATCAAATGTTAAATAGATAAATAAATATATATATATATATATATATATATTTACATGCAACTGGGAAATAAGATATACAGCCACTGAGATATAGAAATCCATCTTGCCCTACTAGAAAGTCAGAGGAGGGATGGGGGAGATTATAAGAGAGGGCAGATTGGGGGAAGGGGAATTCAGTAGAATCGCTGTTTTGGGGTGGGGTAGGGGAAAGATGGGGAGAAAATTTGTAACTCAAAATCTTGTGGAAATGAATGTTGAAAACTAAAAATAAACAAATTAAATATTGAAAAAAAAAATGTCTTATTGCACAATAGTAGTCCATTACATTCATGTGCCACTTGATGTCAGTTTTCTTGTCTTTAAAATGAGGAGGATGTATTAGTCTCTGAAGTCTCTTTCAGGACTGACATCCTATGTTCTGAGGTTCCCTCCAGTTGGAGCCAGTTTATGAAGGGTTTTATATGCCAAACATAGGAATTTGTATTTAACTTGAGTGATAACAATCACTGGAGTTTATTGAGTAGGGGAGTGATATGGTCAGATCTGTGCCTCAATTTTTAAAAATTATTTATTTAATATTTCCCCCAATTATATGTAAAAATAATTTTTAACATACATTTTTTTAAAAATTTGATTTCCAAATTCTTTCCCTCTCTTTCCCCCCTCATCAAGAAGGCAAGCAATTTGGTATGGGTTATACATGTGCAGTCATGCAAAACCCATTTCCATGTTAGTCATGTAAAAAAAAACACACAAACAAAAAAGACCATGAAGAAAAATAAAGAAAAAATTTTGAAGTATATTTCAACCTTCATTCAGATTCAATCAGTTCTTTCTCTGGAGGTGGATAGCATTTTTTTCATCCTAAGTCCTTTGGAACTATCTTAGGTTTATTGTATTCCTAAGAATAACTAAGTCATTCACAGTTGATCATTGTACAATATTGCTGTCAATGTGTACAATGTTCTCCTGGTACTGCTCACTTCACTTTGTATCAGTTTCTGTCTTTCCAGGTTTTTCCGAGAGCATCTTGCTCATCATTTGTTACAGCAGAGTAGTATTCCATCACAACCATATACCACAACTTGTTCATGCATTCCCAAATTGACAAGCATCCTCTCAATTTCCAATTCTTTGCCACCACTAAGAGAGCTACTACACATATTTTTGTAAATGAACATCCTTTTCCTTTTTGTTTCTTATCTCTTTGGGATATAGAACAAGTATTGCAGACCTGTGCTTTTAGAAAATCACTTGGACAACTGTGTGGCACATAAAAAAATGGAAAATACTTGAGGCAAGGAGACCAATTAGTAAGTGATAGCAATAGTCCAGGAGAGACGTGATAAAGGGCCTGAAATAGGGTGGTGGCAATGTGCGTGGGGAGAAGAGGACACATGTCAGAGACATTGTAGGTAAAATCAATTAGACTTGACAGTTGACGAAACATGTGAGGTGAAGAAAAATGAGGAGGTAAGAATGACTTCAAGGTTGGGAATAGGAGTGACTAGAAGGCTAGATTCATCTTTAGCAGAAATGTGAAGTTGGGAAGAGAGGATGGATTTGAGGGGAAAGCTAATGAGTTCTGTTTGGGATGTATGGAACTTGGGAACCTATAGGACATTCACTTTGAAATATCCAGTAGACCGTTAGTGATATGGGGCTGAAGCTCAGAGAAGAGACTAGAGTTAGAATTTGAAATCTGGGCTCAAGAAAAATACAACCTAAGTAGCTGGAGGGCTTTAGGAAAGGCCTCACATAGGAGGTAGCATTTGAACAGATACTTGAAAGAAGCTAGGAATTTTAAGAGGTAAAAGGGAATGTGTTCCAGACTTGATCAACCATCTCTACAAAGTCTGACTGATGAGATTTAACTTACCGGGCAAAGGTATTCAGTAAAAAGGAAAATGTAGCTGCTGCATTGATTGAGATGTCTGACAGTGTGGAGGCTCCTTAGGTACCCAGAGGGGTTCCCTGGATTGGGCGTACAGTTCATTGTTCTTTAAGGCACCCTGATGTAATTAGCTGGTACTGCCCTTGTGAACTCAAAGGAGAATGTAGATGATGAGTCTAGGACAATCCTTGTCTCTTAACTCTTTATTAATCAGGTTAACAAGAGAAAAGATGAAACCTCTATTCTAGCAATGAAGATGTCTTCTCAATGGGGTGTGAATTCTCCTGGCCCTGGATATTTGTTGGTCTCCTTCTACTACATTAAAGATTATTTATTAACTAAAGACCAAGTCATACATCTTGAATTCTACCCTTAGATTTGGGCTTTAAAATGAGGGAGACATACAGGAAGAACTAGAGCTAAGGAAGAGTCAGAGAAGAGAGGCTGCAGACATTGGCCTCAAGCCCCCAGAAGGGAAGCCCAAACATCTACAAGGAGCCATATGAAGGCAGAGATGGCAGTGAATAAGCAGTGATGGAGTTCCTGGGCAGGCAAAGAAACTCCAGGACCAAGCTTCCTAGAGAAAAGATTATGAGTTCCTAGAAAACCTGGATTCCTGAAATAACCCACTTAGAAATAAAAGGGTATTAAGGGGCAGCTAGGTGGCGCAGTGAGTAAAGTGCCAGCCCTGGAGTCAGGAGGATCCAAGTTTGGTTCCGGCCTCAGACACTTAACACCCACACAAAAGAACTAGCTGTGTAACCTTGGGCAAGTTACTTAACTCCAATTGCCCTCCAAAAAGGCTAAAAAAAAATAAAAGGGTATATTCTTGGACAAAAATGAATTTTTGAACCAAATAAATAAGTTCCAGGACTGTGGACTCCCCAACTCTATAAAGGAGTAAGGAGAGATGTCTTCTCATATCCCTTTTGTGGGACAAGGTTTTACTTTTTTGGTTGGCTTTTTCTGTTTATCTCCTAGTTATTGTGTATATTGTTTTTCTGCCTCTACTTATTTGACTTTGCGTCACTTGATGTAAATCTCTCCATGCTTTTCTGTATTCATCATTTGTCAGTTACCAAACCTTGTCGGTTCTATTTCCTTAATATTTTTGTCCTCTTCTCTCCATTCATGTTTCCCATAGCAAAGTAATATTCCAGTACATTCACCTACCAAAATGTGTTAAGCCATTTCTCAAACATTGGGCATTCATTGGTTTCCGATTCTTTGCTACTAAAAAGAATACTTCTATAAATGTTTGTTATCCAGTTATTTCAGTTGTGTTCAATTCTTCCTGACCCCATGTGGGTTTTATTGGCAAAGATGCTGGAATGGTTTCCCTTTTCTTCTCCAGTTCATTTTACAGAGAAAACTGAGGTAAACAGGGTTAAGTGATTTGCCCAAGGTCACACAGCTGGTAAGTGTCTGAAGCCAGATTTGAACTCAGGAAGATGCCTTCTTAACTCCAGGCCCCCAACTCTATGTACTATGGTGCCATTTAATTGTCCTACTTTTAGAAATAATTTGATATGTATAGGACCTTTCTTTTTATCAATAATGAGGAGTCTTTACAGATTTGAGAGTTGTTTTGTGTTTTTCACCTTTTTCTGTTGGCAAAATGAAGTCCATTCAATATTTGATGTATTCTTCATCCAAGTACTTGTTTGGTTGCTAAGGGTTCTTATAGCTTTTCTACCTAAACCTAGAACAAGCCATGTTCCCATTGGGGGAAGCCTGGTCTGTGGGTCAAGAACCAAAGAGAGAGATTTTAAAGTAACATCCCCAAGATTAAACCAGATCTCTATAAACCCAGAAATTTGACTCTAAGTCATGGGTAACAACATTTCAACTTTCTAAGACCCCTTCCATCTCTGATATTTTATGTTTCTCTTAACTAGAGGGTCTTAGTTCCTGTCTGCTGAGTCTGACACAATGTACATTGTGGGCAGCTAGGTGGTGCAATGGATAGAGCGCTAGACCTGGAGTCAGGAAGACCTAAGTACAAATCTGACCTCAGACACTTCCTAGATGTGTGACCCTGGGCAAGTCATTTAACCCTGTTTGCCTCAGCTTCCTCATCTGTAAAATGAGCTGGAGAAGGAAATAGCAAATCACTCCATTTCTTTACCAAGAAAACCCCCAAATGGGGTCATGAAGATTCTGACGCCACTTAAACAACTGAACGACAACAACATGTAAGCTGGCTGAGTTGATTCTGCAGTTGGCATGCAACAATCTCAATTCGCTTGGCTCATGCCTCTCAGAGCTCATTGGCATCTCTTCAGCAGCAGAGAGAGCAGCACTACCAAGACAAGAAAGAGCAGTGAGAAGAAACACCCTCTCTGAAGCAGAAAGCTGAGAACTTACATCATAAATCACAGGTCATAGTGTCATAGAGTTGACATTTTTAGTACAGTCCACCCATTTGAGAGATGAGGAGTCTAAGACCCTGTAACAAAATGAGATTTGCACCAGAAGAAGAAGATTTTCACTGTTTCTTTAGGTAGTGAGCTTTCCATCCCTGAGGGTCTTCAGCTTGAGGCTAGACAATCACTCACTAGGGGTGGCTAGGTGATTCAGTGAATAGAGCACTGGCCCTGGAGTCAGGAGGACCTGAGTTCAAATCCGGCCTCAGACACTTGACACACTTACTAGCCATGTGACTTTGGGCAAGTCACTTAACCCCAGCTGCCCTCCAAAAAGCAAAAAACAAAAACAAAAGGACAGTCACTCACTGAGGGTCATTGACACATGGATTTAGAGCTGTAAGGGACCTCAGAGAGCCTCCAATCCAGCCTCTTCATTTTACACATGAGGAAACTGAGACCAAGAGGGATGAAATGATTCACTCTAGATCAAACAGGTGGTAAATGGTAGATTTGAACCCAGGGCCTCAGACTCCAAATCGAAGTTCTTTCAACAATACTCTCAGTGGGATTCCTGTTCAGTGTGTGTTTGGGGGTTGGGTAGAGGACTCTAAGGTCCCTCCCAACTCAGAAATTTTATAATTAAGTTTTAAATGGAGTTCCTAACTTCTTGTCCAATGCCCTTTAAACTATATCATGCTGCCTTCTTACCACTTCTTTGCATCAATCACAGCATGACTTAAATGAGAGGAATAATGGTGCATCATTTTCTCTTTTTAAACTGCTGTGAAATATGCAGTTTTAATTCTGCTGGGAGAGGGTGTAGCTACAATAACCTCAGCTATTATTTATTCTTTATTTGTTTGATTTCAAAATTGTGGCCTTTGCAAAATTGCCTTGGGAAGCTGGTGCACAGAATTAAAACACTAATTATATTATCTAAAACCTAGAATAGCAATTAAAGCAGCTTAAATTAACACATTATAAAATAAATAGTAGCCTTAGGGTTGCTCCATGGGGGAAAGACCAGATAAAATAAATAAAAGTTATTTTTGTACACTTATACAGAGGGTACATGTGCAGGGGAACACCCATCTCTGCCAGATGAAATCCTTCCCTACTTAGTGACTGCAGGACCAGAGCAGTAGCTAACTAAAGATGAATAGGGCTTATCTCCAGAGCAGTAGCAGCAAACTCAGATAGAAATAATGGCACTAAAGGATACATAAGGAAGCATATTGACTTAGAAAACCACATGTTAACATTATGTTCTACTGTATTTTTATTTATTTTGTTAAATGTTTCTCAATTTCATTTTAATATGGTTCAGAGCATACCTGGGTGTGTTATCAGCTGAGTGTTTGACACCTCTTCCCCAGAGTATCTACATCTAGTAGGAGGTCACACTCACTTGCCCCTAGTTTACCACCTTCCCTCTGCCTTTCCTTGTAGTCCTCTGCTAACCTATGCTGCTGTGTGATATAAGCCCTCCCAGCCCCTATTCCTCTGGGGTCCCATTGCTGTAATGCCTTTTTCCCATGGCTAGGCATCCCCTTACATCTTGTGCATATGAGGAGTGACCTTCCAGGGGGGTGTACCACTCTCTCCTAAGAGAAAGCTTTTTTTCTGAGCTACTGCCAGTGTCTTTTCTCTCCCCTGCATATCCTTTCCTCCCCCCACCAATTTATTTATTTTTAATTTTTTTTTAAGCAATCAGGGTTAAGTAACTTGCTAAAGGTTACACAGCCAGTTATTTCTGGGTGTGGTGCTGAGTGTCTGAGCCTGGGATTCGATCTCCAGGTCATCCCAACACTGGAGCCGGTGCTCTTACTCGCTGAGCCACCTGGCCGCCCCGCACCAATTTATTTTTGCCACAAGTGGAAGAATTCCTAGTCATGGCTCTGGTAGCTACCATGTCTTATTTTATCCTTGTTAGTAGAATTTAGAACTAGAAGAGGCTTTAAAGGTCACCAAGTCCAACCTCCTCATTTTACAAAGGAGGAATCTGAAGTCTAATGAGGTTAAGCAAACTGCCCAGTGTCATATGGGTAGCAAATAATAGAGCAGAGATTTAAATGGAAGCACCCTGATGCCAAATAGTGGGAGAAGAAGTGCAAGCGGTGTCAGATTTTATAATCTTGGGCTCAAAGATCACTGCAGACGATGACTACAACCATGAAATTAAAAGACACCAGCTCTTTGGAAGGAAAGCTATGGCAAATCTGGACAGCATACTAAAAAGCAGAGATGTCACCTTGCTGACAAAGGTCTGTATAGTCAAAGCTATGGTTTTTCCAGGAGCAATGTATGGGTATGAGAGTTGGACTAAAAGGAAAGCTGAGTACTGAAGAATCAACATTTTAGAAGTGTGGTACTGGAGAAGATTTTTGAGGGTCCTTTGGAGAGCAAGAAGGTTAAATCAGTCAATACCTAAAGAAATTCATTCAAATTATTCACAGGAAGGTTACATACTGAAGCTAAAGCTTAAAATATTTCATCCACATAATCAGAAGACAGGACTCATTGGGAAAAAACCCTGATGCTGGGAAAGGAAAAAGGAATGACAAAGGATGAAATGGATAAGTAGTGTCATGGAAACAATGAACATGAACTTGTTCTGACTTTGAGAGATAGTGTAGGATAGAAGGGCCTGGTGTGCTGTGGTCCATGGGGTCACAAAGTCAGAAATAACTTAATGACTGGACAGCAAAAAGACCTTGACACCAAATTTGTCTGGTGCTCTTTCCTCTGTACCATACTATTCTTCAACACTTAGAAAAGAGACTTGTATGTAGTCGGCATTTATTAATATTAATTTTTTATTCTGAACTTAACAAACATGAAATAGACGGAACACTTCCATATACAAAGTAGAACAGAAAAAGAGGATTATACATGAAACCATGTCTCTTCTACATGCAACTTGCTTTTCCTTTTAAGTATATAGTAAATTTAGCCTGTAACTTTCAAAAATGTCTTACTTTTCTGTTTCTTTCTATTCTTTTCTATAATTAAAAATGCTTTAATGACCTTTCTTTCTCTTTCTTTCTGTCTTTTTATCTGGAAACCCTATCAGTAGTCCCCCACTCCCTCTCAACTCCCCACATACATTAAAAAAATTCCTTGTAAAAAATCTACACAATTAAGCAAAATAAATTCCTACCCTTCCCTCACCCACCCCCAAAAAAAGTCTCATTCTGTATCTTGCATCCATCACCTCTCTTTCAGGAAGTGGATAGCTTGCTGCATCATCAATTCTCTGGAATCATGTTAGTCATTGTACTGAATATAATCTTTCAAAGTTGTTTTTCTTTATAATGTTGTTGTTTTATAAATTGTTCTCCTCACTCTGTTTGCTTCACTCTGCAACAGTTTGTACAAGTCTTCCTGGGTTTCTCTCAAGTCTTCCCTTTTGTCATTTCTTACACTGCAATAATATTCCATTTTTTGGAAGCATATCAACCCTCCCCTGCTCCTTATTTTAGAAATATTAAGAAAGAATTTAGAAAGTAAATCACCATTATAAAAATGAAAAGAGCAAATGTGCAACCAATAAAGATAAAATTAAAACAATTTTTCGGAGTTATTTTGCCCAAATATATGTCAAGACATGTGATGATATACATTAATTGGATTAATATTTAACAAAAATGTAAATTGCCCAGATTAACAGAAGAGGAAATAAAGTATTTAAATGACTCTATCTTTAAAAGAAATTCAACAAGCCATAAATTAGATTTGATTAGGAAAAAAACACCACAGGACCAGATACAAGCAAATTCTACCAAACATTTAAAGAACAATTAATTATAATATTTTACGCTGTTTGAAAAATAAGTAAAGAGGGGTAGCTAGGTGGTACAGTAAAAAGAGCACTGGCTCTGAAGTCAAGAGGACCTGATTTCAAATCCTAATTCTGACACTTGACAATTACTAGCTGTGTGACCTTGAACAAGTCACTTAACCCCAATTGCCTTGCTTTTCCCCCCTCCAAAAGAAAAAGAAAAATAAGTAAAGAGTCATACCAAATTCCTTCAAAGGCACAAATATGGTTTTGATACCTACACCAAGGAGAACAAAAACAGAAAAAGAAAACTATAGACTAATTTCCCTAATGAATATTGATGAAAACATTTAAATAAAATACTAGCAAGGAGATTGCAGCAATACATCATACACTATGACCTAACTGGAGTTATACCAGGAATGCAGGCAGGGGTGGTTCAGTTCAATATTATGAAACTATAAATATAATTGACCATATCAATTAAAAACAATAAAATTCATATTATTAAAATAAAATTCATATTATTTCATATCAGTAGATATAGAGAAAGTTTTGTTGTTGTTTTTACAAAATACAACAACTAGAAAGTGTATAAATAAATAGTTTTTCTTGAAATGATAAGTAGTATCTATCTAAGACCAAGAGCTGACTTTATCTATAATGGGGAGAAACTAGAAGCCTTTCCAATAAGATCAGGTATGATGCAAAGATGACTATTATAACCATCATTATTCAATATTATACTAGAAATGCTAGCCATAGAAATAAGATAAGAAAAAAGCAATTGAAGAATGAGCATAGGTAGCAAAAAAAATAAAAACTATCATTTTTTCACAGATGATATGATGGCAGACTTAGAGAACCCTAGAGAGTCAACTAAAAAAACTAGTCAAAACAATATTCAACTTTAGCAAAGTTGTAAGATATAAAATAAATCCAAACAAATCATTAGCATATTACCAATAAAATTCAGCAGGAAGAGAGAGAAAGAGAAATTCTACTTAAAATAACTACAGATATTATAAAATACTTGGGAATGTACCTGCCAAGACATTCATAGAAACTATATGGACATGATTATAATATACTCTTCCTGCAAATAAAGATAGATCTAAATAATTGGAGAAATATTAATTGCTCATGGGCAAGCCAAGCCAATATAGTAAAAATGACAATACTACCTAAATTAGTTTACTTATTCAGTGCCATAACAATAAATCTACCAGTGTTTATAAGTTAGAAAAAATAATTTTAAGAATCATCTGGAGGAACAAAAAGTGAAGACTATCAAGAAAATCAATAAAAGCTATGAAGGAGGGGGCCTAGCAGTACCAGATCTCAAACTGTATTACAAAGTGGTAATTACCATAACAATTTGGTACTGGGTGAGAAATAAGAGTGGTTGAATAATGGAATAGATTAGGTACCCAATATATAGAATCAAAAGAGCACAGTATTTTACTGTTTGATAAACCCAAACATCCCAATTATTGGGGCAAGAACTCACTATTTACTAAAAACTGCTAGGAAAACTGGAAAACAATCTGACAGAAACTAGGCATTAGATATCTACATCTCAGATCCTAAACCAAAATAAACTCAAAATGGGTATGTGGTTTAGACAGAAAGGGTGATATCATAAAGTAGAGAAACATGGAAGAATTTATTAGTAAGATACATGGATAAGGGAAGAGTTCATAACCAAACAAAAGACAGAGAGATTCACAGGAAGTACAATGAATAATTTTTATTACATACAATTTTAAAAGTTTTACAGAAACAAAACCAATGCAGCCAAAATTAGAAGAAAAGCAGGAAACTAGGGGAAATTTTGTAGCAAGTTTCTATGATAAAGGTCTCATTTCTCAAATATTTAGAGAACTGAGTCAAATTTATAAAAATAGCAGCCATTCCCTAATTGATATGGTCAAATTTTTTTGCCTTTTTTTTGAGGGGCAATTGTTCAGTCATTTCCCAGTAAATGGGCACCCTTTAGTTTCCAATCCTTTGTTATTACAAGTCAGCTTCTATGAACATTCCTATAGATATGGACACCATTCCTCTCTCTTTCAGCTCTTTGAAGTTTAGGCCTGATAGCATTGCTGGGTCAAAGGATATATATACACAGTTTAGTGACTTTGGGGGGATAGTTACAAATTGATTTTCAGAATAGTTGGATCAACTTACAGCTCCACCAACAATGTATTAATGTACCTGCCTTTCTACAACCCCATTCAACAATTATACTCCTTTTATTGCCATCTTAGTAAAAGTAAGGTTTGTGAAATAAATTAGGTACATAATACACAGTAGTAAATGATCATAATAATTATCATAAATGACCTAGTGTTTGAAAAACACAAAGATCCAAGTTTTTGGAACAAGAACTCAATACTTGACAAAAACTGCAGTTTGGCAGAAACTAGGAATAGACCAACATCTCACACTGTATACCAAGATAAGGTCAAAATGGGCACATGGTTGAGACATAAAGGGTGATACCATAAGCAAACTAGGTAGGGGAGCATAGAATAGTTTTCCTGTCAGATCTATAGATATGGAAAGAATTTATGACCAAACAAGAGATAAAGAGTATTACAGGGTGTAAAATGAATAATTTTGATTACATTAAATTAAAAAGCATTTATACAAACAAAACCAAATTAGAAGAAAAGCAAAACACTAGGGAAAAAATTTACAACAAGTTCCTTAAGGCCTCATTTCTCAAATATACAGAGAACTGAGTCAAATTTATAAAAATACAAGTAATTCCCTAATTGATAAATGGTCAAAGGACATAAACAGGCAGCTGTCAGATGAAGAAATCAAAATTATCTATAGTTACATACAAAAGACTCTAAATCACTATTCATTAGAGAAATGCAAATTAAAACAACACTGATTAAAACAATTACCTTACACTTGTCAAATTGGCTAAACTGATAGAAAAGGAAAATGACAAATATTGGAAGGGATGTGGGGAAAGTGGGACTAATGTACTGTGGGTGGAGTTGTGAACCAATCCAACCATTCTGGAGAGCAATTTGGAACTATACCCAAAGGGCTACAAAATTGTGTATACCGTTTGACCCAGCAATACCACTACTAGGTCTGTATCCTGAAGAAATTGTTTAAAAAGGAAAAAGAACTATATGTACAAAAATATTTATAGCAGCTCTTCTTGTGGTAGCAAAGAATTGGAAACTGAGGGGAAGATTATTAGTTGGGGAATGGCCGAACAAGCTGTAGTATATGATTGTAATGGAATATTACTATGCTATAAGAAATGATGAGCAGGATGAAGAAACCTGGACAAACTTAGCAGAACCAGAAGAACATTTTACACAGTAACAGTAATGTTGTATGATGATCAACTTAGCTCTTCTCAGCAATACAATGATCTAAGACAATTCCAAAGGACTCATGCCAAAAATACTATCTACTTCTTGAGAAAGAACTGATGGAGTCTGAATGAAGATTGAAACATACTTTTTTTAAAAAAATTCTTTATTTTTGTCTGTTTTTTTATAACATGACTAACATAGAAATATGTTTTGTATGACTATGCATGTGTAACCTATATCAAATTCCTTGCCTTCTCAATGAGGAAGGAGGAAAAGAATTTGAAACTCAAAATTTTAAAAAGCAAATGTTTAAAAATTTTACATGTAATTAGAAAAAAATAAAAATTTTTTTTAAAAAAAGAAGTGAGTTAATGAAGAGTAAAATGAACAGAACTAAGAGAATGTCATACACAATAACAGCAATATTGTTCTAAGAACAACTTTAAATGACTAAGTCATTTTGAATATTATAAGAGACCTATGAAGGAAAAGGCTATCTACTTCCAGAGAGAGAAACAATAATTAGAAGTATGTATAGTATGATTTTACATATACACATACACGTTTGTGTCTAGTGGTGGCCTTCTGGGGGGGGGGGAGGAGAAGTGCACAACAGAGAACAAAAGAAAACTTAGAAGGAAGCACAGAAAAACTGGGTAGCTTTGAAAATGATGTGTAGTATTTATTATATAGTTTTTTGAAAATAAAAGAGTGTAAAATGGAAATTCATGGTTTTATATTGAACCCTCTTTATGTTGTTCTGTGTACATGAAAATGTTCTTTTTTGGTCTTTCTATATTTAAGTTCAAAATTATTTTTTTAATGTAATGATAAAAGGAACAAAAAATGGTGAAGCTTATTACATCCCAAGCAGAGATAAGAGAGATATAGCCCCTTTTATTTGATAATCATTCTTGGCTCAGAGTTGGGTTTCCTTGGTGAGAATTCCCATTCTAATTTATGGTGACCACCTAGTTATATTGCACAAATTTCCATAGGATCTCATCCAAAATATGTGGCAAAGATACTGAGACAGTGTATTCCCTGTAGCAAGTTAATTGTCTCTGCTGATTTTTTCACATGCAATCAAATCATTCAAAGCCTCAGACCTCTAAAGTTATGGAATACAGCATTTATACTTGAATGGGCCTCACTCTTACCTTTCATTATCTACTTAAGAGCTTCTACTTTGGTGAAATCTAAAAGGTGTGCAAACTCTTATTTATACATGAGAGGCATAAACAAAATGGTATCACAGTTCAGAGGACTAAAAGATTTGCTTACAGCTAGAGCTGTAAGCTAGAAGCTAGAGCTAGAAGCTCATCAAGGGGGTCATGTAGTATAGGAGGAAACTAAGCAGAACTGTGGAGTATATAAATTTTTACTTTGTCTCCTCTCTCGTGTTTCTGTTTTCTTTTTCCTCTTAAAATGTTTGTTGATGAGAACTAAACTTTTTTTCTTCTCAGAGAAATTTGAATTTTAGTAGAACATAGGATTTAGAACTCAGATATAATCATGTTCAAACCCCTCACTTTACAAATACAAATGAAGAAACTAAGGTCTAGAGAGGGCAAGGGACTTACCCTTATATATAGAAGATTGCAGAGCTTTGATTTGCATGAAAGTCCTCTCATTCCAAATAATGATAAGGCTCCCAATTATATAGTGCTATATGATTTACACAATCTTTTTTTTTTGCTTTTTGGAGGTCAATTGGGGTTAAGTGACTTGCCCAAGGTCACACAGCTATTTTTTGTGTTAAGTGTCTGAGGCCAGATCCAAACCCAGGTCCTCCTGACTCCAGGGCCGGTGCTCTGAGCCCCCTAGCCACCCCTGATTTACACAATCTTTACCATAATAACCCTGTGAACATACCTACTCTTCTACTTATAATGTGTGTGAGTTAAACAAGTTACTTCATCCCTCTAGTCATTGGGTTTCCTCACCTCTAAAATGACTTGATTGGGCTAGAATGACTTCTAAGGTCCCTTCTCATTCTAAAGAGATGAAGTGAATGTATCTGCATAATTTATGTCACAGAAGTATTATTAGCCCCAAATTAAGACTTACTCAAAAAAGATGAAGTGATTTACCCAAGGTTACAGAGCTAATAAATGTCAAAATTGACATTTGAACCTTGGTCTTCTGACAGCTAGATGGAGCCATGGAAAGAGAAACAGGCCTGGAGTCAGGAAGACTTAAATTCAAATTCTACTTCAGACATTTAATAGTTGTGTGATCCTGGGCAGGTTACTAACCCTCTATTTGCCTCAATTCCTCATCTGTAAAATAGGGACACACTGGAGAAGGGAATAGCAAACCACTCCATGGTGTCACATAGAGTTGGACATGACTGAACGGCTGAACAATAACAACTGATACCAAATCTAATGTGCATTTTACTACACCATGTTGAATTCTGTATAACTTTAAGGCTGGAAAAAAATGAATTGCTAGTGATGGAATTTAAGGAACCATGACAGGCAGAAGGGGAGATGTGGGAGTTTGGGGGCCTTTCTCCCTGTGACTCTGAAATCATACCATGAAGAATTCACTTACTATGAGTAAAGAGGAAGACCAGGTACCTAGTTATATAAAAGGATTCTTTTTTTCTATTATTACTCTTTACATGATGACATTCATGTGGAGATCATTTTCAACTTCACAGCTCTTCTGTGGTTATAAAACACATCATTACCTCATTCTCATTGCACTAAATTTGTAGATCATAAGACTAGTTTGATATTTACCAAGTTCATCATTAAGAGTTTCAAATGAATCATTTTTTTCAGAATCACCATTGTGCCCATACATAGCATTTCTACTTGTGTATCTTCCTTTTAACTATTGTTTCAGACATTTATATCTGGCATAACTGCCAGAGTTTTACAAATAGCAATTCAGATTTTCAATTTTCAATTCAATTTAAGAAACATTAAATATGCACTGTATTCAGAGAAATGTGGAAGGATCCTAGATCTAGTCCTTACTATCTTATGACTTTGGGAAAGTTACTTAACAGCTATGAATCTCTGTCATTAAAACTTAGAGAACAGCAGAAGAAAACACACATAATGTTTATGGCTAGGGGGAGAGATTTTTTTAAGTGAAATGGATTAGAAATATAATAAAAATAAAATAGGCAATTTTGATTATATAAAAAGTTGTTGTTTTGGCTTTTCTCCCAAGCTTGGTACCAGGTTCTGCTGCTTCATTTGCATCCCGAAACAAGATGGTGAAGGTCAGAGTCAATGGATTTGGCTGTATTGGGTGCCTGGTGACCAGGGCTGCATTCACCTCAGGTGGAGTAGACATTGTGACCATCATGACCCCTTCATTTACTTCAACTACATGGTTTATATGTTTCAATATGATTTCACCCATGGCAAATTCAAGGACACTGTTAAGGCTGAGAATGGGAAGCTGGTAATCAATGGAAAAGCCATTACCATCTTCCAGGAATGGGATCCCACCAATATTAAATGGAGAGATGCTGGGGTCAAGTATGTTGTAGAGTCCACTGGAGTCTTTACCACCATGGAAAAGGCTGGGGCTCACTTGAAGGATAGAACCAAACAGGTCATCATCTCTCCCCCTTCTGCTGATGCTCCAATGTCTTTAATGAGAGTGAACCATGAGAAATATGCTAATTCCCTTAAGATTGTTAGTAATGCTTCCTGCACTACCAACTGCTTGGCCCCCTTGGCCAAGGTCATTCATGACAACTTTGATATTGTGGAAGGACTCATGACTACAGTTCATGCCATTACTGCTACCCAGAAGACCCTCTGGTAAGCTGGGACATGATGGGTGTGGTGCTGCCCAAAACATCATCCCTGCTTCCACTGGTGCTGCTAAGGCTGTAGGCAAGGTCATACCTGAGCTGAATGGGAAGCTCACAGGCATGGCCTTCTGTGTTCCTACTTCCAATGTATCTGTTGTGGATCTGACCTGCCACCTAGAGAAACCTGCCAAATATGATGATATCAAGAAAGTGGTGAAGCAAGCATCAGAGAGACCCTTGAAGGGCATGTTGGGCTACACAGAGGAACAGGTGACTTCAACAGCAACACCCACTCTTCTACCTTTGATGCTGGCACTGGTATTGCCCTTGATTACCATTTTGTCAAGCTCCTTTCCTGGTATGACAATGAGTATGGTTATATCAACTGTGTGGTAGATCTCATGGTCTACATGGCCTCCAAGGCATAAAGTGGAAAGCCATGGACCTTCATCCTCAGCCAAAAAGAGGAGATACATCATTGGGGAGCCTACATTCCTAACCTCTGTTCCTATACTAGGGATCTCATGTCCCATTCACATCCTTGTCCCAAAGCACCCCTGTAGTAGGGGGAGAAGCCTGGAGTCCTGTATTGTATGCCATATTCAATGCAAATAAAGTCACCATATTCAATGTAAAAAAAAGTTATTATATGATTATCAACTGATGCTAGACTATCTTCCAGAACTAAATCAGTTACATTTTTTCTAGGTATCTGGGTGGTACAGTGGATAGAGCCCTAGACTGGGAATCAGGATGACTCATCCTGACATCATGACTCATCTTCATGAGTTCAAATCCAGCCTCAGACACTTACTAGCTATGGTACCCTGGGCAAATCACTTAATCCTGTTTACCTTAGTTTCATCATCTGGAAAATGAGCTGGAAAATCACTTAATCCTGTTTACCTTAGTTTTATCATCTGGAAATGGCAAACCACTCCAATATTTTCACCAAGAAAACCCCAAATGGATTCATAAATAATTGAACACAACTGAACAATAACTACAAAGGTTTTACAAAGAGATACTTACTTCAAAGATATAACAAGGACAAAAATGTAAATATCCTCTCTCCACCTTGGAGGAAACGCTCTCCTGTGGTCCCTGAGGAGAACAGGCTCAAACTTAAATCAGTCTCTACATAATGTTTGTCTTATAACATTCATATCCAAATGTGACATGGTTAATGGATGGTTGAATCTCTATCTCTACTACTGCTGAACTGGGATAGAAAGGTCACTCAGGGCATTGTGCCACATCATCTGACTTTTGGCAAACCCTAGAATTTACTCCAGCTACCAGATTCTGGGGACTCACTCTTATGACCTTTCAAAGTTCACAAGATCGTAGCCATCTCCAGTCTTCTTTACCTAGAAGCAAGACAGAATGGACACAACAGAGAGAGAAGCAAGACCAAGACCATATACTCTTGGCTTCAAGCCAGTTCCAGGGAAGAAGGAGGACATTCTAGACAAAAGGAATATATAACCCCAAGCATGAAAGTGGGAGAGCACAGGGCATGTTTGATGTGACTTGAGCACAGAGTTCATTCAGCTGGAAAGACTGTTGAATTAGAGGAATTAAACCTGAGTACTACCAGCCTCTGCTACCTACTACCCATCAGAATTTGTATTGAACACTTTGATCCTTTGGGACCTCAGTTTCCTCTTCTGTAAAAGGATGATGACCAGTTGATTGTACAAATTCAACTTTAACATGATCAACAGTGTAACATGTCAGCCTAAAAGTCTAATGCTATCTTGGACTTCATTAAAGAGGAAAGATTCCAGGAATAATACTGTGTTCAGTTCTGAGCATCACACTTTAGGAAAGACATTGAAGATATACAGAGGAAGGCAACCAAAATAAGTGAAGGGTCTGGAGACTATACTATAGGAGGACTGGCTGAAAGAATTTAGGATGTTTAGCTTAGAGAAGCAGCTCTTTAGAGAGATGATAGTTGGCTTCAAGTACTTAAAAAGTTGACACATGAAGGAGAGATGAGCAGTGTTCTGTTTGACCCCAGAGAGCAGAGCCAGGAGCAGTGGGTGGAAATTACAAAGAGGTAAATTTAGATTTGATATAAGGAAAAAACTTCCTAAAACTCAGAGTCATTTCAAATGCTGCTTTGTGAAGTCTTCAGTTCCCCCTCATTGGAAGTCTTCAGGCAAAGGCTGAATGATCTCATCTGGTGTGTTATGACTATTCCTATGTCCTTTGTCAGGAATGGGTTAGATCAGCTAGCTACTCTTCCAATGAAATTCTGTGTTTCTCTGACTAGATAATCCCTAAAGTCCCTTCTAGCTCTAAAGTACTGAGATCCTAGGAGTAATATGAGATGTGGCTAGAAAGGTAAGGTGGAGCCAGATCATGGAAAGCTATTGCCAGGCAAAGAAGTTTGGGCTTTGCTCAGTAGATAACAGGGAACCCAATAGTTTTGAGCAGAGGACTGACATGACTAGATTTTTGGATATGAAAAAATCAGTCTGGCAGTGATATGAATGCCAGATTAGCAGAGATATGAGTAGAAGCAGGTCTGCTAGAAAGGTATTGCAATAACCCAGGTGAATGATAAGAAGGGTCTATAATTAGACTTGTGGCAGGGGCAATAGATTCTGTCACTGAAATAGTTGATCTTTTCTTTCCTCAACAATCTGATCCTGAAAGCTGATAAGGAATAGGTCTGCCTCATATTGTCATAAATCCATCAACATATATGATGACCTCTCTGCTGTCCAATATTTTATGGTCACTTTAAAATGAGCTGGTCAGGATTCGCCTCTCTCAATAGTCAACTTAAAATTCAGTCTGCTCTGATTGCTACCAGCTACATGACTTTGAATATATTTGTATTTTTGAAATCTTCCCAATAAACATCTTGTAATTAATTCCCTTAATGAGCTCTTCATGGGGCTCAGCCTGGCATCTATGAGTTTATTGTTGTTTTTTAATACCTTGTTAACTGTAGTTCACTGTAACTGATCTCCTTTGTAAATGTATTTATATATTTAAAAACATTCTGAGAAATGGGTCCATTGGTTTCATCAGACTGCCAAAAGGGTCCAAGACACAGAAAAAGAAAATGTTAAAACTTTTTTAAAAGTTAAAAACCCCGAGTTAGATTATACAGTACTGAGATGAATGGTTACAACACAGAGACTATGAACAAAAGGGACTATTCCTGCCCAAAGAGGCTGAGGAACACGGTGATATGACTAAGTTACCCTGAGTTGAGTTTCTCTGGGACTTACCTATGGATCACCTAACAAGGGGAATCGCATTCTGTTCCACAAAAGTGATAGAAACTTTGCTCTGGATGTTGGACCAGTTCTCTGGTGGAGCAGGAGATAGGGAAGAACAAAAGATCAATGCCATTATTAGATGTCAAAAGTCCTAGGGAGCAAGAGGTAGCACATGGATGCCCTTGCTATATCACCCAGCTCGAACTCTATTGTGTGGAGGCAGAGCCAGGAGGCTGTGATATAGTGGGAAGAGCACTTGAGTCTGAAATTTTGGGGAATCTGAGCTCTGCCACTTGCTGACCAGTATGAATAAGTTACTGGCCTGTCTGAGCCTCAGTTACTTCATCTATAAAATGGGAAGGATAATATAGGTGCTACCTACCTCACAGTTATGAGAAAAGTTCTTTGTTAACCCTAAAAGATTATTAGTCATTGGTGCTATGTACCTCACCATGGTATCTCTGAGGATCAAATGAGATGATTTATGTAAAATTTTTACAAATCATAAAACACTGTATAAATGCCTATTATTTTTAATAACAATCACTTACCACCATCAAATACTATTTAACTTAACCAATCCCCAGTCCCAGCCCAGTACCTTCTTGAAAACAGATGTTTTTCTTCTTGTCTTTGTATCCCCAGTGCCTAGTTCAGTGTCTTGAACATAGTAGATACTTAATAAATACTTGTTGAATGAATGGAAAGCACACATTGAAACAATGATTGAAGATTTACAAAGAACTTTATAAATATTAATAAAAGAGTTCATCATTTCCAAGGACAACCTATGATCAAGAGGGACAAATAGGCAAAACAAAAACAAAAAACAACCCACAAAACATAATGTTGTAAAGCAATGATACTAATCTTAAATCCATCTATTATCTCATTAGTTTAGGTACTCATTACAGTGGTGTATATCATGAGCCTTCTACACTTTGAAATTGGGTGCTATTCTTGCACAAATTTTTCTATAAATCTTTGTTAGAATATGTTATTGATATACGGGAGGCTTTCCTGTCTGTATTTTAATATTTCATGAAAGCCAATGAAGTACTACTGGGGTTGAACATTTGTTGACCCTCCTTCTAGCTATATGATTGCCTCATCTCCTTTTCCAGTCATGCATTTCTTTGATGATATCATTTTAAAGGCACAGTTAGTAGGTTGAAATTTATTTTTTTTCATTGCTAGTTCATGATGTTTTGTTACACCATGTTCCATGTGCAACTCATGGCATGGAAACTGACCTAGATATTTGAAAAATATACTAGTAAAGCACAATGGGCAGCTAAGTGGCACAGTGGATAGAGCACCAGGCCTGGCATCAGGAAGACTCGTCTTCAAGAGTTCAAATCTGGCCTCGGACACTTACTCATTGTGTGATTCTGGGCAAGTCACTTAACCTGTTTGCAGTTCTTCATCTGGAAAATAAGCTAGAGAAAAGAAATAGCAAACCTCTCTAGTATCTTTGCCAAGCAAACCCCACAGGGGGCCATGAAGAGCTGGACTCAATTGAAAAATGGCTGAACAACAACAGCAATGAAGTATAAGCTCTGGTTTTGCTTTTTTTGTATTATCAAGCTGGAAAGGCTTTACTATGGTTTCAGTGGCAAATTAATGTCTCCAGTCCTCTCATCAGCCTAAGAACAGAAAGTTAGCAATTAGAAGGTTAATATGGACACCCTCAAAAAAAATAATAATTGATAACAACTAATAATAATAGCTAGCATTTATATAGTACTTTGAATTTTGCAAAATGCTTTTACATATATGTTATTTAATTTTATTCTTAAAACATCCCTGAAGTAGATGCTATTATCCTCATTTTACAGATGAGAAAACTGAGATAGAGATTAAGGATCTTGCCCAATTACACAGCTAGTAAGTATCTGATGTGAGACTTGAATCCAAGTCTTTCTGACTTCAGGTCCACTGTTCCCTCTCACTTCCCCCCCATTATATAATGCTCTAAGGTCTATAAAGCATCTTTCTCAAATTAATACTGATAGGTAGTACAAGTAGATTATTTACAAATAAAGAAACTGAGTGGCCTACCCAGAGTCACATAACTAGTGAGTGCCAGAGGCAAGATGTATAGGGACCTGAATTAAATTTATAAGAATAAGAGGCATTCTCCAATGGTCAAAGGATATGGACAAGCAGTTTTCAGAGGAAGAAATCTAAGTTATCAATAGCTATGTAAAATGCTCAATATCACTAATAATCAGAGAAAAGCAAATTTGAAAACAACTCCAAGGTGCCACCACATACCCATCACATTGGCAAAGTTGACAAAAAGGAGAACGACAAATCTAGAGGAGTTTTGGGAAAACAAGGATTTTAATTTGCTGTTGGTGGAGCTGTGAATTGGCACAGTCTTCCTGGAAAGTAATTTGGAACTATGCACAAAAAAAATATTAGAAGGTACATATCCTTTGACCCAGTGATATCACTAAATTAATACCTGCAAGGAGTTCAAGGAAAAAAGGAAGAGGACCCATATATACAAAAACCTTTAAAGCAACTCTTTTTGTGTGGTAGAAAAGAAGTGGAAACAAGGGAATGTCCATTAACTGGGCAATGGCTATACAAGTTATGGTATATGAATGTTATGGAATACTACTGTGCTGTAAAAAAAAAAAAATGATGAAGGGTATGGTTTCAGAAAACCTGCAAAAGACTTGTATGAACTGATACAAAGTAAACAGAACCAGAACAATTTATACAACAATGACAGTATTGTAAAGATAATCAACTTTGAAAGACTTGGGAACTCTGATCAACAAAATGACCAACCACAATGACAAAGGACTAAAGATGAAAGATGCTATCTACCTCTAGATAGAAAGCTGATAGACTCAGAGTGCGGATTGATATGTATTTTCTTGTTTTTCCTTTTTTCTTGTCTTTTCTTTTTTTTATATATGATCAATGCAGGAATTTTCTTTTTACATAACTATACATATTTGCAATGGGTTTTGTTTTTCTTGCCTTCTCAATGGGTGAGAGAAGAGGAGAAGGGAGGGAAAGAACTCAAAACTAAAAATTGAATTAAAATTATTTTTTAAAAAAGATATAGACTTGGAGAGAATTATTTGGACAATGCAGATGTGAGGCAAAATGTAAAATACATATTTGGCAATCGTACAAACTGGGTGTTTTAAGCATCAACTACACAAGAGAGTTTAACAGTAATTGTAAGTAACTGTATCTTGTTTTTTGTTTTTCCTTTTTTTTTTTTTTTTGGAGGGCTATTGGGGTTAAGTGACTTGCCCAAAGTCACATGGCTAGTAAGTATGTCAAGTGTCTGAGGTCGGATTTGAACTCAGATCCTCCTGACTCCAGGGCTGGAGCTCTATTCACTTCATCACCTAGCCGACCCTGTAACTGTATCTTGTTTTAAGTCTTCTTTTAAGAATGCTCGTGAGAGCTTATATGACAGACTGAGGAGTAGTTAGCATTTGGGAGTGAAAACACACTCCTTGATCCTGCAAAGTACAGCATTTGGTGACTGGGTACTCCAACCTATCCATTAGGCCCCCATATTATTCTGTCTAATTCAGAGCACCATCGAGGAATGTCATTGGTAATCTGTAGAGCAGAGGAAGGTGACTATGAAAGGTATCAAAACCACGTCATATGAGAATTAGTCATAGGAATTTATGTTTAGTTTAAGGAAGAGAAGACTGGGGGAGAGGGTTCATAATTACTATCTTTAAATATCTGAAGGACTATGCTTCTCTGAAGAGGTATTAGGCTTGTTCTGCTTAGCACCTGAAGGCAAAACAAAAAAAAAAAAAAACTGGTACTACAGTGGGTGAAAGGGGGGGGAAATTTCAGCACAATTATATAATTAGGACTCTCCAGAATTAGAATGGGCAACCTTGGGAAGTAACTCAGTCTCTGAAAATGTTTAGGAAAAACATAGATGACCACTTGAAAATACTGTAGTGGAGGGTTAGTTTGGGGGAGAGGGGTGGATTAGATTTTTCACAGAAATTATGATTTGACTGGACCTTTCACTCTAATCCTCTTCTTTTACTGATAAAGAAATTGAGGCTCATAAGAATTTAAATGTAATAAGAAAGGGAGTCCCCCCCCCATGATTAAGGTTAATCACAAGGTATTAAGCATAAAGTGTTATTGATCACACAAGAAAAGTGTTAAATATGTAAACAAGATTGTTTGTGACCCTTTGATTTCTTTTCAAGGTGTGAATGTCTTTGATTGGATTAAGAAAGGAAAATTGTGATTGACTAACCAAACAAGATAACCAAGCCTCTGGGAGATTTCAATAGCTAGAGGAATTTCAGCGGGTGCTTACCTGGGACCTAAGAGAATAGATTGTAAAGGAACAACCAATCTATTCGATGTGATTGTCATCCAAGGAAAGATGGTTTCAGGGAATGTGACACCTCATGGAAGAAAGAAATGCTGGCTATGGACTCTTCAGAACCCAGCAAAGAGCCACACCTAAAAGAAATTTCATGAGGACTCTACAAAGAGGGAAAAGGAGTTCCAGGAATCATGAGTTGTAAATTAATCTTTTGACATATGTGTTGTCTATAAGGGCTCTCTATCTTTGTACTTTGTGTGTGTCCACTCTCCCTATGGACATTGTGTGTATTTGTGGGAGACTGTGACCCAGAAAGAGGAGGAATGTTTAACACCAATTGTTCTTATGATACTTAGTAAATGTCCTTTTGAAAGGCAACTGAAATCTGTCTAATAATGAGAAGCAACCCAAGTGGCAGCTTGTGAGCACTAGTACAAGAAACCCAAGGCCTCAGAATTATCCCCTAGAATCTTGAAATTAGTGGCAGCCACACTCTGTAAACCCAACCTCTGAATGTGAGTGGAAGTAGGGAAGTAGCCACAGAAAGAGGTACTACAAATAACATACCTAACATCACACAGTATGTAAAGACAGGATTTGACCCCAGATCCTCTGACTCTAAACCCAGAAGATTTTTTCCCTACTATTCTTGGATGTCTCCAGCATCCTTTCAGATTCTGAGATGCTATGATTTTGTGATTAGATATGAGTTGGGAGAAGTGGAGGAGAGCATAATAACTATGGTACAGTAGCTACTCAGATACAGCTAAAGGTTCCTAAGGCCTAATTAATGCCTCTTGGGACGTTTGATTACTTTTAGATGGTGCCTTTCTATTCCATACCTATTCATCACTAAATCCAAATATGAACTCTATTTATGATGCCCTGAATCTTTCTAAACCAAAGGGTTTTAATTACTGCATGTTTTGCATATAGGAGTAATATAATAAATGTTTGTTGAATAAACAAATGAATATTAAATAACTATACTGCACCTCAAAGGTGCTGGCATTAATACAGGCACAGTCTCTGCCTAGGGGCCATAGTTTGCTTTCATAAATGAACTGCTTGATTTATAATTCAACATTTTTTTTTACAGGTAAGGAATCTGAGGTTCAGTTTCCTCCTCTCTGAAATGGGGATTCCATTTGGAGCATACACAGACCTTACAATACCTATTAAATCCTAGGACCTGAAGCTGTGATTTCATTGATATAAGGAACACCCAGAAAGGGAACTCCTTCTGTAACTAATATTTCTAGGGTTGCCTAGAGCACTGAGAACTTAAGTGACTTCACAGAGTTACACAACCATTTTATATCAGAGGCAAGGTTTTAACCCAGATCTTATTGGCTTCTCTGTTCATTACATCACACTGCTTCTTTTATGCCTATAAAATAAGAAATATCTGTGCCTATTCTGTGTAGGCTTCTACACTATATGCTAAGAATGAAACAAACTTGACTCTGAAAGTACCCTTGCCCTCAAAGATCTTGTAATAAAAAATAGCAATGCAGCTAAAATTAGAAGGGAAACAAGAAACTGGGGGGGGGGGATCTTTGCAGCAACTTACTCTTTTATAGATGTGATTTCCAAGATATATAGGTAACCAATTCAAATATAGAAGAATAAGAACCATTCCCCAATTGATAATTGTTCAAAGGATATGAAAATATTTCTTCATAGGAAAAAAATCCAAGCTACCAATAGCCATATTTTAAAAGTTCTAAATCATTAATAATTAGAGGAATACAAATTAAAATAAGCCCAAAGTTCCACCTCATACCCTTTAAATTGGCAAAGCTAACAAAAAGGAAAATTACGAATGCTGGAGGAACTATAGGAAAAGAAGCACATTAATTTATTAATGGTGAAGCTGTGAATTGTTCCAGCCACTCTGGAAAGACATTTGGAACTATGTCCAAAAAGCTAAAATGGACATACCCTTTAACCCAGCAATATTGCTACTAGGTCTATACCCCAAAAAGATCAAAGAAAGAGGAAAAGGACTCATATGTATAACAATAAAGAACTAGAAACTGAGGGGGGGGCAACTAGGTGGCTCACTGAATAGAGCACTGGCCCTGGAGTCAGGAGTACCTGAATTCAAATCTGGCCTCAGACACTTAACACAAAAACTAGCCATGTGACCTTGGGCAAGTCACTTAACCCCAACTGCCTTCCAAAAAGCAAAAAAAGAAAGAAAGAAAAAAAGGAAGGAAGGAAGAAACTAGGGGGGATGCTCATCAATTGGAGAATGGATAAACAAATTATAGTATGTAATTGAATATTATCATGCTATATTAAATGATGAAGGGGTCAATTTCAGAGAAAACTGGAAACACTCATACAAATTAATGCAGAATAATGTGAGAATAACTAGAAGAATAATTTATACAATAACAACTGCATCATAAAGACAAAGTTCTGAAAGACCTAAGGACTCTGATCAATGCAATGACCAGTCATGATTAGAGATGATTAAAGATGGCACATACTAATGAAATCCTAACAGAAAGATGATGGATTCAGAATACAACTTAAGGCACATAATTTTGGGACATTGTCAATGAAGGAATTTATTTTGCTTGTGTAGCAAGTGTTGTTGTCCATGGTTCTCAGGAAGAAAGGAATAGACAAACCCCCCCCCCCTTCCCACCCTTCTCCAAGAGAAACTTTAATTCCTGCAAAGAGGAGAAGCAGGAGATTCAGAGGGCCAGAAATTGAGCACTCAACTTTTCTCAAAGAAAGGGGACACCAGGCTAGAATTATGTGTATTGCCTCCCTGAAATATTATTAGTCTAGGGGATGTAATTCTTAGGTTCAAGCTAAACTCCTTATGACTATTTCTTAATGAGAAAAATGGGGACCCCAAGCTTTATATCCAAGGCTTGATCCCCTACCTACCAAATGCCAGTTCCACAATGAACACGAAGCTCATTTATCCAAGTTGATAGCAAAACAGAAACCAGAGGTAATATATGTATGCATACATATACAAACACACATATATATGTGTATACATATATGTGTGTGTGCATATATGTGTGTGCACACATATACTAGACAATACATACATGCATAAACAGGCATGTATGTGGATATGTGTATACTATACAATAAGGATTGCAGGATCTCCCACATTATGAGGTAACTCATCTTGACCAAGAATTAGAGTCTCAGATCTCACCCAAAGAGGGATTATTCCCTAAAATTTGTAGCATAGCAAGTGGGAACAAGGACATGAACAAAGTTCTACATGTAGGCTTCTGCCTAGGTCTTTCTCCCTTCATGGTCCTGAAGAGAGGTTGGGATCCTATATGTTTTCTCTCTCAATGCAGGAAGCCAAAAGAAACCCCTAAGACAATGAAGAGACCGGATCTCTCTTTTCTCCTGTTCTTTTCAATGCTACCTGCCTCTTACACAGGTGTAAGGCATTGAGTAATCAATCTTCACCAAGGAGGAGAGACCCACACAATTGACCCTTTGAGCTTGGGTTATATTCCTCCCCTAGGCCAACACTCTTTAACAATCTTTTGCAAAGATAAACTGGGACAAGTTCAAAACCTATAACTATACAGTATAAACACAAATATAAGTGCTTTAAAAACAAGAGTGGAAGACTTCCAGGAGCCAAGATGTCAGAGTAAGCAGGAAATCATCTAAACTCTTCCATATTCACCTCCAAACAACTATGAAATAGTGCCCCAAAATGAACTTTGGAATGGCAGAACCAGGAAAACTTGGAAGGTTAGCAGGAAAGTTCTGTTTCACTTTGGGTAAAAAGGGGAATGCAGTCTAGGACAGGAAGTATCCCAGCAAGCTAGCAGGAGGCCCTGAGTCCCAGGGCAGTACCAAGCAAACAAGCAAATGCTAACACTGGGATCGCCAACTGTAGCGGCAAGCACCCCAAGCGTCCTCAGGGTTTGCTGCCAACACAGGTTCTTGGATCTGCTTTGATAAAGGAAAGCAACTCAAAATAGGTTAACAAGCTTACTTTAATCAGTCAAACATATATCATTTACCTCCTTCGGGGGAAAAAGTTCAGCACCCTGAACTTCAAAGTATACAGACAGAATTATCAAGACAAAAACAGATCAAGTAGACAGCTTTCCAAACTGTCCAACCATTACATCCATACCAAATCGACATCTGGCTTTCAACATCTGGGTTTTTCAAAGCCAGGGGACTCTCAACAACAGCTTCCCAGAGTCTTATCAAATCACAGAACATTTCTCAAAGTGAGCCGCAAAACAAAGCTACACATCAGGGTTTATATATCCTTCTCCTGGCTCAGAGAATGTAACAACCTTATTGACCCACTGGCCAATCAAAAAGTATCTACTGAAAAACAAGCCTCCCACCCCAGGCTTCAGGTGCACTTTAGCCTAGGGGCAGGGAAGATCTTCAAATTTGCATTCCCATTACACCAACATACTTCAGTATAGCGCCCAGAAAACAAGCAGATTCCAGTGCAGGGACTCCCCATCATGCACTTCAGCACAGCACCCAGTGAATGGACAGATGCCAGCATCCAGACACCCCACATGCCTCAGATCAGCACCAGGTAATACCAGCCATCTCCCCCACCTCCAACCTCACCCCCATCTCTCTACTGCAGCAGGTAAGCAGCAAGAAACCCCCATAGGCCCAGCACACCACAAGGATCCCTCACATGCTTTAGTGTAACACAAGGCCAGACTTCCAGTAGCACCAGTCAGTCCCCAGGACCAGGCACAAGAACCCCCATGGACCTCAGGGCAGCACCTGTGCAGCCAGACAAATAGCCAGGGCCTTGTAGCCCCTGGCACAAGCAGCTTGGAACAGTGGCCCTTCCACCCCAGGAGAAGAGCTCAAACTTAAAAGTAAGGGAAAAGATGAGAAAAAAAAACAAAAAGAGATTGCAGAGAAATTTATTATGGTGACAGGGAAGATCAAGACACAAACTCAGAAGAGGACAACAATGTGAAAATATCTAAATGTAAAGCCCCAAAGAAAAATGGGAAGTGGACTCAAGCCCAGAAAGAACTAACGAAAGAACTCAAGAAGGAGTTTAAAATCAAGTAAGAGAGATAGAAGAAAAATATGGGAAAAATGAGAATGATCATGAATCATGAAAATCATCAAGAGATCAAGAGAATCATGAAAAAAGAGTCAACAGTTTGGAAAAAGAAAACAACTCCTTAAAAAGTAGAATTGACCAAATGGGAAAGGAGATACAGAAGCTAACTGAAAAAAATAATTCCTTAAAAATTATAATTGGACAAGTGGAAACTAATGACTCTATGAGACATCAAGAATCAATCGAACAAAATCAAAAGGATGAAAAAATAGGAGAAAATGAAAAATACTTCACTGGAAAAACAACTGACCTGGAAAATAGATCCAGGAGAGATAATGTGAGAATCAGTAGACTACCTGAAAGCCATAATCAAAAAGTGGACCTGAACATTTTGCTTCAAGAAATTATCAAAGAAAACTGCCTGATATCTTAGAACCAGAAAGTAAAATAGATGTTGAAACAATCCACCAATCACCTCTAGAAAGAGATTCCAAAAAGAAAACTTCCAGGAACATTATATAGTCAAATTCCAGAACTCCCAGGTAAAAAAAATATTGCAAGAAGTCAGAAAAAAAAGCAAGTCAAATATTGGGGAACCATAGTTAGGATTATATAGGACTCAGCAGCTATAACATTAAAGGACTGGAGCACATGGAACATGATATTCCAGAAAACAAAGGAGCTATGTCTATGGCCAACAATCACCTGCCTGGCAAATTTGAGCATAATCCTTCAAGGGGAAAAAAATGATCATTCAATGAAATAGAAGCCTTTCAAGATTTTCTGAAGAAAAGACAAGAGCTAAACAAAATAAATTATTTTTAATATCAAGACTCAAGAGAAGCATTAAAAGGTAAAAATGGAAAATAAAATATAAGGGATTCAGCAAAGCTAAACTGTTTATATCCCTACATGGGAAGATGATGCTTGTAATTCTTGAGAAGTGTGTGTGTGCGTGTGTCTGTGTGTGTGTGCATAAAACAAAGCAATTAGGAGTAT
The DNA here is from genome assembly GCF_028583685.1 of Petaurus breviceps papuanus. Classification (NCBI taxonomy): domain Eukaryota; kingdom Metazoa; phylum Chordata; class Mammalia; order Diprotodontia; family Petauridae; genus Petaurus; species Petaurus breviceps. Next base: position 2,547,428 of record NW_027187265.1, read on the forward strand.
ACACAGAAAGAGGGGGTAGGCATAAGGTGAATTTGAGGAGATGACATGAAAAAATTAATTAAGGGGTGAGAAAGAGGATTACGCTGAGAGCAGAAGGAAGTAAGACACAGAATGGAGTAAATTATTTCACATGAAGAGGTGCAAGACCTATTACAGTGGATGGGAAGATGGGAGGGTGGATGGTGGCCATTGCTTGAACCTTACTCTCATTGGAATTGGCTCAAATCAGTTGAGTATAGGAATCTATCTTACCCTATAGGGAAGTAGGAGAGGAAATGGTTAAGTAAGGTGGAAAGACTGACAAAAGGAAGGGTAGATTGGAGGAGTCAATGGTCAGAAGTAAAACAATGGTGAGGAGGGAAAGGGTGAAAATAGAGAAAGGACAAATAAGAGAAAAAATAGGATAGAGGGAAATATACAATTAAGTAATCATAACTGTGAATGTGAATGGGATGAACTCTCCCAAATTTTTTTTAAAAGCAGCAATAGCAGTCATGATCTCAGACAAAGCAAAAGCAAAAATAGATTGAAATTACATCTTGCTAAAAGGTACCATAGACAATGAAGTAATATCAATATGAAACATATATGCACCAAGTGGTATAGCATGCAAATCCTTTTTTAACTTAATAGTATTTTATTTTTTCTAATTACATATAAAAATAGTTTTCAACATTCATTTTTGTAAGATTTTGAGTTTCAAATTTTTCCCTCTCTCCTTCCCTTCCCTCCTCCCTTCCCCCTCTTCAGTCCATCAAGCAATCTGATATAGGTTATACATGTACAAATATGTTAAACATACTTCCACATTAGTTATATTGTGAAAAAAGAATCAGAACAAAAGGGAAAAACCATGAGAAAGAAAAAACAAAAAAAGTGAAAATAGTATGCTTCTATCTAGCATGCAAATTCTTAAAGGAGCAATTAAGTGAGTTACGGGAAGAAATAGACAGCAAAACTATACCAGTGGGGGACCTCAACTCTGCCCTCCAAGAACTAGATAAATCCAACCAAAAAATAAACAAGAAAGAAGTTAAGGGAGGGAATAAAACAAGAGTGGTTATCCTGGCATCCAAGGTAACTAGCTTTTGGTACTGTAAAAACTGAAATCAAACAAATGTACATTAACAGTACATGCAGTACAAATGGCCCTTTACAAAGGATCGTGTGGGAGGATACTACAGTGACAACAAATATATAACTACACACGGGACATAACATACATATTTTCAAAATACATTTATATCCACAGTACACAGTAATTAATCAAAAGCAATCAAAGCAAACAACAAAGAAAAACTAGCTAGCTGCAGCAAAACACTACCAATAAGCCTGTATCTAAAAAACAGCAGCTGTAAGCCTCTGCACAGTCTGCATGGATGGTCAAAGTGTCCAGGTATTAGGCTCCCAGCTTGCAGCATCCTGCTGGAATTTGGAAAAGACTAGAATTAGTTCTAATCAGCACTAACACTCCTCAGGGACTAGCATATCCTCCTTCCCTGGTTCTGCTCTACTTCCCTGAAGCTGAATCAGGTTTTAACTCCTTTGTGACCAATGCTGCATCCCCTTTGCTAGTACATCCAACATAAGTGTGGCAATTTAATCCATAATTTTAACAAAATGCCAATCTCCTACTCTGATGATTACCTGATGAAGGTGTTCTTATGTCAGGCCTTCGTGTCCTCTACTCCCTTTGTTCTCTAACTCTCTAAGGAGAAGAAGATTGTACACTGCTCCATATCTCTCCCGACTGTCTCAGGTTCCATGGCTTCCACTTAGTCCTGCTGGCGCTGGTTGTGCTTTGCTTCTGTGACCCACACTTAAGAAAGCCTGGAGTCTATTGAGGCTGAGACCTGTGGATCATATTGACCTTTGAAGCTCAGGAATACCTGTCTCTCCTCAGATACCATTGGCATTGGTTTCTGTGTCTGCATAGATCTGCTGAGCTCAGTCTCTGCAGTACAATTTTCCTACATTCTCAGGATCCACAGGACCTATCTTTTCCAATCCTGTATTCCTTGATCCACCCTGAAGAAGAACTTATCAGGTTTTTCTTCTTTGTACTATGCAGTAGTGGAAACAAAATGATCATAGGAGTCTTCTAATCTACCCTCTTCAAACATTTCAGCTAAAGTCGATATATTCGTGCCAAGTAACATCTGGCCTCACCTCTATGAAGTTACTCATTGTCACTTCACCTATCCCCCTTGGGCTTTCGACTTCATCATTTAGTCTGCTCAAGGAAACTTCTAATGTCTCAAGTATAATCTTGCCTGTCTAACACAAGTCTCCCAGAATTGTTCTCCCAAGGGACATGATTCATGTCCAGAGAAAATGCTAATTTGGGGCCTATAGTGTCTCTGTACTAGAGGGGATATGGCCTCAGTCTTACTTATAGATGAAGTGGAGTTCTTGGATTTAATTATGAAATTCATTCTCTCTGTAAGAATGCCTCCTCTGATTACAAGGGGTCCCACCTCTATTTAATTCCTCATTCTCAGAAGGTAGACAAGTCTGTTGTTGTGTTTGTCCATTTTCAAAGAGGACCATGGCATCAGGGAAATGATGATATGACTTTTAGTTGACTTTGATTTGAGTGAGGGAAAGCTAGGAAAGGTCACCAGTCTCATTTTCTTCTCCAGAGCCATCTGGATCCAGTGACCTGATATTCAACAGGATGACTAGAGATGACCCAGGATGCAATGGGAAACCCTGGTCCTTTTAGGCTAAGGCCTTTTCAGGTACTCACTTAGAGTGAGGTAACGCCCATTCAGTGAATAGGCCTTTTTAAGAAATGAGTCAAGGCTAGGATGTACAAAAATATTTATAGCAGCTCTTTTTGTGGTGGCAAAGAATTGGAAGTCAAGGAGACGCCCACCAATTGGGGAATGGCTAAACAAGTTGTGGTATGTGAATGTAATGGAATACCACTGTGCTATAAGAAATGAGGAGCAGATGAACTTCATAATAACTTGGAGAGACATATAAACTAATGCTGAGTGAGGGGAGCAGAACCAGAAGAACTTTGTACACAATTACAGACACATTGTATGTATGACAACGAACTTTGATAGCCTGGACTCCTCTCAGCAATACAAGGTTAGAAGACAACTCCAAAAGACTCATGATGGAAAGGGATGTCCACACCCAGAGGAAGAACTACAGAGTCTGCAGACTGAAGCAAACTATTTGCTCTCTCTCCTTTGTGTTTGGTTTTGTTTTATCCCTGCTTTTTCATTGTTCAGCCTGTTGGTTATAATCCTTTACAACATGACTAATGTTCAACGTGAAGGTATTTGTAGAACCTGTATTTGATTACATGCTGCTGTGGAGGGAGGGGGAGAGAGGGAGGGGGAGAAAAACTTGAAACTTAAGAGATTGTGGAACTGAATGTTGTCAACTAAAAGTAAATAAAAAGACAAATTATTTTTAAAATAATAATAATAATTTTTTTAAAAAGAAGTGAGTCAAGAGATGGCCCCTTTAATTAGAAAAAAGAAAAAAATCAAGCTGGGAGGGGAAGACCCTCAGGGTTGCTGTTCCAAAGAGAAACGGTTACCATAGACATCTAGAATTCCCAGGAATGGCTCCTTACTGGCAATTCTTCAGATATATCTCTGTGGTCAAAATTATCAGGCAAGATCAGGAAAACTTCCTGAGTTGCCTCATCTGCCTTAACATCAGTACATTCTTCTTAATTGTACACTCTTCCAATTCTTTCACTTTTCTTCCTAATATTCTTTAAATGTCTTCATTCTTAAGGTCTGGATCTACTCCTAATGTTAGGAAACGCTTATGCTTTTTAATTGCAAAAGTAAGACAGAATCTCTCAATTACCTTAGTTTCCAGTTTCTAAAGATTACTCTACATGTGCCTATATTAGTATACAATATTAATATTGTATTGTAAAAGTAATGCAATTAGGGCAGCTAAGTGGCTCAGTGGATAGAGAGCCAGGCCTAGAGTCAGAAAGACCTAAATACAAATCCAGTTTCAGACATTTGCTAGCTGTGTGACCCTGGGCAAGTCACTTAAGTATGTTTGCCTCAGTTTCCTCATCTTTAAAATGAACTAGAGAAGGAAATGTCAAATCACTCCAGCATTTTTGCCAAGAAAACCCCAAATAGGGTCACAAAGAGTCAGACATGACTTAAACAACTGAACAACACAACTAATACAATTAATAAATGTGGATTATTACAGCGTGTGTAATATATAGCAATAATAATAATTGTTAACTTTTACAAGTCTATTGTTATTGCTTGAGTAATACATAATAGTACAACAAAATACACTAATCAAATCTTTAAAATAGTACAATTGACTTTTTCATGTAGCAACACAAAGCAATTAATTACATACTTTTAAGAAGGACAGCATATCAATAAATTCAGCAACTGTATAACAGTAGGATGAAGTCAAGCCAATATGAATAATCTTGTTTCACCTCAAAAAAAATAAATAAAAATTAGGATACAACCAGGAAGAAAAAAAAAACCTGTGACTAAAAATAATCTGCTTCCTATGAAGAAAATATAAAAGGAAAAAATGCTAATATAATGTACTTTCCAGAACGGGAAGACAAAATTCCCTTCTAATACATAAATGGACATAGTTGTTACTAGGGTTTTGTTTTTTATTTTTCAATGGAGGAGAAGATGGAGAGAAATTAGATTGTTAATTGAAGAAAAGTGAAGTTAATTAAAACAAGAAAATATTATGCAAAACTAACAAACAAAATCACCTTGTCTGACAGTGTATGTAATATTCCACACCCATAGTGTCCAGTCTCTCTACTGATGAGGGTAATGTGTTCTCTGGGACAAAGACTAATTATTACAATTAATATATATTAGGCTGACACATTTTTGTAGGTTATATTGTTGTTGATCTTATTTATTTTGTTCTCCTGGTTATACTTGCTTCACTATGTATCAGTTCATATTATTCTTCCCATTTTTTCCTGGATTGTTCACATTCCCTATTTCTTATGGTGCAAAAATATTCAGTTACATTTACATTCAATGCATTCATCTCCCAAGTGAATGCTCCACTCCAAGGAAATTCACTTTTCCAATGCTTTGCTGTCACAGAGAGTACTACTTTGAGTATTTTGATATATGTAGGACCCTTCCTTCCTTTTTCCTTCCTTCCTCCCTCCTTCCCTCTTTTTTTCCTCTTTTTTTCTTTTCTCCTACTCTCCTACTTAAAGAGTATGAACAATTAGGGGCAGCCAGGTGGCTCAGCAAGTAAGAGCACCGGCCCCAGTGTCAGGATGCCCTGGGGATCGAATCCTGGGCTCAGATACTTAGCACCACACCCAGAAATAACTGGCGGTGTAACCTTGAGCAAGTTACTTAACCCCAATTGCTTTTTTAAAAAAAGAGTATGAACAATTTAATGACTTTTTTTCACATATTTTTGCAGGGAGATACTGATTTTTTGTGTTAGCTAGAATACTGATTGAGACCCAGGTTCTGTCTCTGTTGCTATTGCAAGCAAATATACATAATAAAATCAGAGACATGGGTCAGTAGGACAGGTAAGTTAAATAGACATTGCTAAAGACTTTGTCTTCTCTCCTTAACTTCAGTTCTTTCTCAACATCATTTGTAAAGATCTAGAGAGTGAAATAGGCTTTTTAGCCCCAGGCTCTTCCACATAGCTCATGCATGGTTTTTTGGGCAGAGTCCATGAAATAGATTTTTTAGGGCACAAAATTTCCATCAAGGTTTAAACAGGAATTAAAAGAACTCTACAAGTACCAACAGTAGGACCTATAGCAGAAATCTTGGAAAGCATCAATCCTTTCTCTAGCACTATGGCTAGTGAAAACTCCCTGGCTCTTAGACCTCTAGCACTCTGTTTAGAGATTCTAGCACTCTGTTTAGAGAGAGATTCTGTGGAGGGTCCAGAAAGAGCTATCTCTCTAAACCTCAAAGATCCAGTGAGAACTATGTTCAGGAGGTGAATGTCAACACAGTAACCCAGGTAACTATGGGTAAAACCAAGCAGAGCAGAGGGCAGAGTCTGGTCCTGACATAAAACCCTACATCATGAACTAAGACTGGAGAGATGAATAAACTGGAAAAAAAAATACTATTGTGTGATAAGAAATTATGAAAGAGAAAGCTTCAAAGAAACGTGGGGAAGATTTGTACAAACTGATACTGAGCAAAGTGAACACGTCTCCTGCCTAGTTGTCAGCCTCTTTCAGCGATAGAAGAAAAACCATTCCATCAAGTCTCCAGTCTAGTCTACTACTTTGGGGAAAGGGGAGTAACAGAAGTCCTCCAACTCCCAGCACTTGTCCTCTCACCTGAACTGCCTATGGCCCCGAGTGGACTCCACCCTGAGGACAAACCCCTATGGACAATGAAAACTACCTGAACTCACTCCTTAATGATTAACAAATTTCTCTCTGGTCATAACCTCTCAATCCAAGTGATTCTGAACCATCAGACTATCATTATTCAAACCCAATTCTCTGTCCCCCACTGCCCAACTCTTCTTTCCAGTACTGGCTGTACCTTCATTCATTCTATCCAACCCATTGGTAGAGGTGGGTGAGTTGGAATACCCCTTGCTCCACATTTCTACTGCCAGGTTCATTCAGTAATCTGTCTTCCTTTAAGGTTCGCATAATCCCTATCTATCACCCAGGCAAAAGTCTGGTAGCTGTCATCCACTGACTTCCAGGACAATCTCTGTCTTTCTTCAATGAGTTCAATGCCTGGTTCATAGTCTTTCCTCAATTCCTGCCCTCATACCTGAGGACTGCATATTACTATTCCCTCAAATACTTTAATGTTTCAGTTCCTAAACTTACTCATTTCCCATTACCTACTTCTCCACTATACTTCAGTCACATACAAAGATGGTAACACTCTGGATCTTGCAATTACCTACAAATGTGGCACTTCCATTTTTATGAACTCTAAAATTCCCTTGTCTGGTCATAATCTATTGTCATTTCACCTCTCCCTGTGCCTTGCAACCCCAAACTCTGTTCTTAATCCACACAGACCTCTACCACTCAGTTTTTTCCCAGGCCATCACCTTTATACTACTTACACTCTTCCCTTTCCCATCTCAACCCCTTGGTGAAACAGCTCAACTCTGTTGTGTCCTCTTCTTTTGAAAACCTTGCCTCCTTATCAATGATCTTTCCCAGTCAAGTCTCAGTCTTGAATTACTCTCACCATCCAATGTCTTTCTCCTCCACATGTGCTGCTAAATGAAGGTGGAGAAAATAATAAAACTGTGCTAACTGGGACTACTGCAAATTTATATGACAATCTCACCTGGGTGCTTGCTCACTGGTACTAGGCAACCCTTTTACACCTCCTTAATTAACTCATTCTTCTACTCACCAGAGTGGCTCAAACTTCCCATAGTTTCCACCCTTAATGAATCCCACCTTAGATATGTTGAGGTTAAGATATCTATAAGACATATAGTTTGAGATGTTGAAATAGTAGCTGGAAATGCAATGGTGGAAGTCAGCACAAAGGTTAAAACTGAGAATGTTTTACTGGGGGAAAAATTGAAGTCATTTATCAAGAGCTCCCTCCTTATTTCACATCACCCATATGTCTTCTGCCACTATCTTCTCCTTCATCCCTGTCTCATATATATATATTGGCCTTTATCCTTGCCAATAAAAACTCATTTACATATACTATGATCCCAAAATATTCTATCCCATCTTTCCCAGCAGATTCCCCCCCCCAACATCCCCACTCTCTCAGATATCAATATCTCTCTCTACTGGCTACTTCCCTACTGCCCACAATCATGCTCATATCTCCTCTACTGTCAAAAAAAAAACCAAACAAACAAAACCAAAACCCTCACTCAATCCATCCATCTCTGCTATCTTCCCATATCTCTTCCTTCTTTTGTGGCTTATAAACTCTTTGAGAAAGCCACCTACAATAGATGCCTCCACTTCCTTTCTTCTCAATCCCTTCTTCTCTACAATCTGTTGCCTTCTGACCTCATCAGTCAACTGAAATTGTACTTTCCAAAGTTATTCATGATCTCTTAATTGCCAAATCTAACTAGTAGCCTTTTCTGAATCCTCAAGCTTCTTGACCTCTCTGCAGCCTGTCAATCATTCTCCTTGATATTCTCTTCTCCTTAGGTTTTCAAAACAGTCTTCTCATCTGGTTTTCCTCCTACATGTCTGGCCTCTTTTCTCAGTCTTCTTTGCTTGATCTTCAACTAGGCTACCTGATAACTGTGGATGTCCCACAAGGCTCTACCCTGGGCTCTCTTCTCTATATTATTTCACTTGATCTCACCAGCTCCTGTGACTCATTTCTATGCTGATAATTCTAAAATCTGCTTACCCAACTCTAACCTCTGTGCTGACCTCCAGAATTGCATCTCAAACTGCTAATTGGAAATATCAAACTTGATATCTCATATTTAAATTCAATATGTCCAATTCTGAACTCATTATGTTCCCCTCTTCCTAACTACCCCATTACTATTGAGGATACCACCATCCTCCCAGTCACTCAGATATACTATTTGGGTATCATCCCCAACTCCTCATTTTCACCCCTTCCCCCCCCCCATTTCCAATCCATTCCTAAAACCTGTTGATTTTTCCTTTTTATGGTCTCTCAAATGTCTCCTTTTCTCTTCTGACATTGCCACCAACCAGGTATAAGTCTTCATTTCCTCACACCTGAACTATTGCAATAGCCTACTGGTTAGTTTCCCTGCTACGGGTCAGTCTCCATTCCAAACCATCCTCCACTTAGCTGTCAAAGTGATCTTCCTAAATGTACAAGTCTGACCATGTTACCACCCCACCCTACTTAATAAACTCCAATCATTCCTTATCACCTCCAGTATCAAATATAAAATTCTCTGGCATTCAAAGCCTTTTATAACCTGCCCTCTCCCACAGTTCCAGGCTACTCACACTTTACATTCCTCCCATATGCTCACTGATCTAGTGACATTGGCTTCCTTGCTGTTTCTTGAATAAGACCTTCCATTTCCTAATTTTTGCTGGTTGTCCCCCATACATGGAATCCCTTCTCATCTCCACCTCCTGGCTTCACTAGCTTTCTTCAAGTGCCAGTTAAAATCCTACCTTTTACAGAAAGTCTTTTCCAATCCTCCCTTAATTCTAGTACCTTCTGTTGATTATCTCCAATTTATCTTCATATATTGTTTGTATATAGTTTTTTTCATGTTATCTCCCCATTAGATTGTGGACTCCTTAAGAGTAGGAGTTCTCTTTTACCTTTCTTTGCATCCCTGTTGTTTAGTACAGTGACTGGCACACATATAAAATGTATATATACACTATATAAATGTGTATTGACTGACATTGTAAAGGAAAACAACCTTGAAATCCATAAGAAGCAATGATCAACCACATCTTCAGAATACTATGATAAAGCACATTACTCACACCCTGATAGAGAAGTGATGGACTCAAGGTACAAAGATATATTTTTGGGTGTGGTCACTATGTGAATTTGTTTTGAGTATGTCCAAGGTTACACAGGTAAGTCAAACTCAAACAAACTGACTCTAAACCTAGCACTCTTGCCACTAGACTATACAGATATAACCATAATACAAAGCAGAAACTGAAAGTATAGTAGTAAGAATTATCAAGTACTATGGATTTTCAAAGGAGATGTTGTAGCAGCAAACACCCCAGCGTCCCCAGGGTGGCTGCCACCACAGGTTCTTAGATCTGCTTTGTTAAAGGAAAGCAACTCAAAATGGGTTAACAAGCTTACTTTAATCAGTCAAATATGTATCATTTACCTAGTTCAGGGGAAAAAGGTCAGCACCCCAAACTTCAGAGTATACAGACAGAATTATCAAGACAGAAACAGATCAAGTAGACAGCTTTCGAAACTGTCCAACCATTACATCCATACCAAATCAACATCTGGGTTTTTCAAAGCTGGGGGACTCTCAACAAAGGCTTCCCAGAGTTTCATCTGATCAAATCACAGAACACTTCTCAAAGTGAGCTCCAAAACAAAGCCTCACATCAGGGCTTGTATAGCCTTCTCCTGGCTCAGAGAATGTAACAACCTTTTGGACTCACTGGCCAATCAAAAAGTATCTACTGAAAAACAAGCCTCCTACCCCAGGCTCCAGGTGCACTTTAGCCTAGGGGCAGGGAAGATCTTCAAATTTACATTCCCATTACAGATGTTCATAATAAAGGATGGTACCTTATACATAAGCCATGCTTAATGAATTTTTAATTGAATTTGTAATTAAACATAGGTTATAAATGTGTGCCCATATCTCTCCTAATAGATTAAAAATTAGAGGGTGGTAGCTGTTTTAGTCCTCATTGTATGCCTATAGCACACTGCCCTCAGTACTCTGGGCAGCTAGGTGACTCAGTGGATAGCGCACCAGACCTGGAGTCATGACAACCTGAGTTTAAATCTAGCCTCAGACACTTACTTAGCTGTGTGACCCTGAGAAAATCGATTAACCTCTGTTTGTCTCAGTTTCTTCATCTGTAAAATGAAGATAATTATAGCACCTACCTCACAGAGTTGTGAGGACCAGAAGAGATATTTGTAAAATTCTTAGCACAGTGACTAGCAAATAGTTATGTGCTATATAGATGTTAGCTATTTATTATGACTACTCTAACATATTGAAAGTCTTCACTATTTAAATTTTCACTTTATAGAATTTTAACTTCTTTTCCATTCAACAACAGAATCATGCTTAAAAGCACTTCAGTGGCCATCTAGTTCAACCTAAAACTGAAAACAAACAATATCCCTGACAAGTTGTCATCTAGCTTTTCTTTGAAGACTCAGTTGGGGGGGGGGCTAAGTGGCACAGTGAATAGAGCACTGGCCCTGAAGTCAGGAGGACCTGAGTTCAAATCCAACCTCAGACACTGACCACACACACAAATACTAGCCATGTGGCCTTGGGCAAGTCACTTAACCCCAATTGCCCTATCTTCCCCCTCCAAAAAGCAAAAAAAATAAAAATAAAAGAAGACTCAGTCAAGGGGTAACCCTCCCCAATCAGCCCATTCCACCTGTTCAGATCAAAAGCTGATGTCTATATCACAGGTATCAAACACACAGCCCTCTTGGCACATTACCCACAACACTTCTGAGTGTAAACCGGATTAAAATGTAACTGGGAAATATTTTTAAAATAAAAAATACAATAAATAAAAGTTAACATTCATATGCAATTTTCTAAGTCAATATGCTGTTGTCCTTATGTACAATTTAGTGACTCCCATTTCTATTTGAGCTTGACACCGCTGCTCTTCTAGAAGAAACTTTTCCTGATGTCCTTTACTACTATTGCCTCCTACTTTTTCTTTTCTTCAGATAGCACTTATTTTCATGTGCCCTCTTCTGAATTTCCAGACTTCTGGAACAGTTTCATAGTTTGGATTTTCCTCTACCTGAAACCAGACTTTTTTATTTTTTAGCACTTTTGGTCAGTGTGGAACATTTCCAGTTTTCATGGGAATCTTTCAGACTACATTTATTCAGGGTTCAAGATCAGACAGCCTTCTGCAAGCATCTATCTCTAGCATTTGACCTCTTCAGTCTTTTATTATCCATGGTGTTAGATGTGTCCTAAATGATTTTTTAAAAATGTATATTCTGTAATCCAGACCTTCTGGTGTATCTTTAGGAGAAGTCAAAAATGAGCAGCATGGGATCAGCAGAAAGCAATCTTAGATCTTTCATTCTGACCCCTCAGGCAAACCCAGCTCTAGAGAGCAGTCTTATTCAACCTTATGTATTTCTTTCTTTCTCTAAGCTAAATTCCACACATTTTTCTCTTCTGCCCCAGGGAGGCTACTGCACTCCTTCAAGTCCCATCAGTATGGTTTTGTTGTGGCCCATAGCTATTCCAGAGAGTATCTGAGAACCCAATCTCATCTTTTAATTTGCTGGGTGCTATTCAAAACACAAAGGCCAGAAACCTTTCTATAAAAGGCTCACACTTAAAGCAGACAATACAGAGGAACTCAAAATACGATAGTATGTATAAAGCTGAATGACCGCATATAACTCGTATTAATTTTAAAGTACATCAATTTCATCATCTGTGAAAAGACAGGGTTCAATTTAATTAAGTCTTACTACATGCAACAATAACAAAAAAAAATCTCTGTTGGACACTGAGGACACCAAGGATACAAAGTTAAATATGCAACAATGTCTTTTCTCAAGGAACTTACATCCTCTTGGGGGATATAACAGGTACCTATATAAGTACTAAATACAAAGTATATGCCAAGTAACACAAAGTAATTTCAAGAGGTACACAGTAGCTTTGAAAAGAGCTAGAGAGTTTGATATGAGGAAGAAGTGCATTACAATTATACGTGATAGTCTGAGCGAAGGCAGAGTCTAGATGGACTTGAACTAAATGACCTCTAAATTCTCTATCCAATTCTAATGCTTTGTCCTATGTTCTAAAGTCCCTTCCAACTCTGACATTCTGCGATTGTATGTATTAATCTCTTCCAGTTTTGTGATAGAGAGGGATTGAGGCTTTTGGTGAAAAGAGTATTTGAAGTCAAATTTAGTTTCTTAAGGTTGCAGACCTCTCTGGGCTTCAGCTTCACACTCTGTCAAATAAGGCAATTAGACTAGAAAATCTCTAAAGATATTTCAAGATCGAAAAGTATGTTCCCAAACACCTTCTCCTTCCTACCTCACTCAAAAAAAAAAAAATGTGAACAAAGGATGTTTAAATTGGAATTCATTTCCTTGGCATTCAGGATGTCTTACAGGATCACAGAATTTAAAGCTTACCTACTCCAACCTTACCTTTCTCCACACAAATGGAGGAAATGGAGGGTCAGGAAGAAGTGATTTATTCAAAGTTATACATGTTAGTGGCAATTAGTTTCACACCAGATAACATTGTGGAAGGAGCAAGTGGTAAGACAGGAAAGCTGACTCAGAATTGGAAAGCATATTTTGTGGAAAGGGTCAGTATGTTATGAAGGAGTAGGCTCAGGAAGAACCTGAAATAGTTCCTAGTGTTACACTAGATGATTTCTAAAGCCCTTAATAGGGCTCTAATTTGCTCTAATGGAGCAAATGATTGGCAGGAGGATTTAGAGCTTCAAGGGACTTTGGAAAGCACCTAATCCAACTCCACTTATTTTACATATAGAGAAACTGTTTCAGAGGGAAAGTGACTTTCCTAGATCACACAGGGATTTAGCAAAAGTCTGGATTGTAACCCATGTCCTGACACTGCATGACCAATAAAGACACCGTGCGCAGTACAAGAAAACTACCTCTATAACCTGGGGGTTTAAACTGCTGTGATCCTTTCTCCCCACCCCCTTGCTCTGAATCTCTGACCATATCCCACTCTTTGAGGCTTTCCTCCTTAACTGTATTAGGGAAGATTGGGAGCATTCAACAACTTCACTTTATAATTTAGAAAACTGAGACCAAGTGAGGGGGCAGTGATTTTCACAAGGTCACACGGGTAGTACATCAAAAAGTCACAGTTTGAACCCAGGACCAAATGCAAAAAAGAAAGAGGACTGATATCCTGGTGCTTGGTAGGGGAGACCGGCTGGGAAACCCGAGACTTGAAGTGGTGTCTCTAGGCTAAGTGAAAGGAGTGTACTAACTCAATCACCTAATGCCCCAGGGAACGGTCACCGATGGAAGCTAGAGAACAGATAACCGCCACTCCAACTGCCCAAGTGACGTATGCAGCACCCCCCTCCCCCGTCTCCCAGCCCCGCCCAATTTATACACAGGGAGGGGGCGGGGCCGGTAGCCCTCGGTGTTTCCGACTCGACCTGCCGTAAACCGGCGTTTTCTCGCGACACTGCTGGGCATCCGTTACGTGCGCGGCCCCCGGGCCTTCGTCCCCCTCCCCCTGCCCGTCCTCCTCCCACCCCGCTTTCCGCCTGGGCCGCCATTCTCTCGTGCCCGCGCCGGTCGGTTGGTGGCGCCTTTGTCCTACGACAGACGGCTACAAGAACGAAGGAGGAGGCCCCAGCGGCCTAGGCGTGTGACTGCAGCGGTGGTGGCGGTGGCTGCCCCTTGAGGACAAGAACGGCCGGGGAAGGCCCCCGGCTCTGGTAGCGGTGAGTGACGGGGATGGGGCGTAAACCAGGCGCTGTCAGCTGGGGTCTACGCGGTACCGGCTAAACGGATGGCAAGGCTGGGATGGGAGGATGAGGTGAAGGGAGAAAGGAGCCCGTTCGGCGCGCGCCTCCCCTCCCCCCCGCTCGCTCCAAACCCGGGCCCCCCTCCGCCCCCCTTCAGTCTTCGGTCTTCGGTCCTCATTGGCCTCGTGCGCGCCCGCGCGCTGTCCTCTCTTTTCCTTCGCGTCGCCTCGCGCGTTCCTCCAGGCTCTTCTCCCCCCTCCCCCCGGCAGCGTGGCGCGCGCTGCGCAGGGGCTAGGCCTGAGGTGTCTAGAAAGGTTGGAAGGAGCGCGTTCCCTCCGCCTCCTGCGCGCGCCTCCGTCCCCACCCCTCCTCCGCGAGCCGTCCTCGCTCTGGCCTTCTGGCTGTCCCCAAATCGTCCCGTGTGGGACGGTGTGCCGGAAAATGATGAGGTGCTCCCAAGCCTGGGAGACCCAGAGCTTCCCTTGGAGTTTGAGGACTGATTAACCCTTCCCCCGCCGCCCGGCCTCTGGCTTCTGCTTTGCCCCGGAGCGGTTGCCTTTGGCCTCTCCTCGTGCCTCGTGCCGTAGTTTGCCCCGGAGCTCCGCGGAGTTCTGCTTGAAGCGCCCGGGGATGTCAGGTGCCTTGTAATTAGTACCCCACGATTTCTTGCTCGTGCGACGTTGTCGTTAACTGGCTCGTTAGCGATCACTCTTGTTCCCAAAGGACAGTCTAAGTGCATACCCTTTAGGGTGTTTGCTCAGTTTCCTTAAGGAGCGTCCTGGTGGTTTCTAAAGAAAGACCCTTCTACGAAAGCTGATGGGAACAGCTTTTGGTTTTTGAACGTGGGAAACAGAAATGATGACACTTGCTGCCTAAGTCGATCCGTGGCATGAAAACATGACGTTCCGAAAATACTGAAGCTCAATCCTTGGTTTACTCGGATTAAACATCTCACTTGTGTCTATTTGTTGGCATATAAACAACAGGATGGTTCCTTCCTTAAATCTAGTTTCTGCATCATCCCTTTCCCCATCTTTCTCTCATCCTTGAGATTTTCTTTGGAGATTAGCACATGCTTAAATGTGAAGTCCAAAACCAAGTTTGTAACTTCTAATGAAACGACCCTCCCAGAAGCAATGTTCATTGTTGCATGCTTATTTATAAAAACCTATTTGTTGAAGCCATTTAACATGTCTAGCTATAAGCCGTACACTGTTGTTAGAGGTTGAAGGGATGTCAGAGGTCATCTAAAATCTGTTCATTTTCTATATATTTTTGACTGGCGCCATTTAAGTTATTTAAAGGGTTGATATAGTCAACAATTATTGGATTAAATATTTTAGGGACTTCTTTTATTCAATATTCTTTTGATGTAATGATATGGTTTTGATATAGAAACTACATAAGACTGAGGTCACATCCAAGTTTCTAAGCAACTTCTTTATGTAAGGGGAAATCAGACTTAGATTTCATTCAAGAGTCAGTTTCAGAATTTTGTGGGAAGAGTCATCTTTGGACAGGGATTTGAGAATTATGATCTACCCTTCCCACTGAGAAAAGATTGGATATTTGAGGCTTCAGTTTTCAAAAAATCATCACAATTACCTCTGCATCATTGACCTGCAGGTGGCAGTGCATTTCTGAGACCCATTTAGTAAATAAGAATATCTGAATAAAAGTTTACTTTTAAGAAAAGGGAGTCTTGGGAAAGAATATTTAATATTTGTTTCTGTCTACTTTAATGTTGCCTACTTGTGTTTGAGGCCTAGTGTGAAAAAATGAAATAACCATCCCAAAATATAAAATTCACATGATTCACTAATGAAGAGGATTTTTACCTTCTCACTGGTTTTAAGTGACAGTATCACATAAGTGTGAGCAAAAGGTTTGTCCTGTGAAATAAGTGTGCCTGTACCTAAAATCTTTGGAATGAAATTTAAGTGAACTATGGACTTTTAAAAGAATAGTGACGTCTTTTCCCCTCTGGCCCCAATTAGTGAGTGGTAATAATGAAGGGATCAAAACACTTTGTGAAAAAGTAACAAATACGGCAACACAAAATAGAATGACAGCAGAATACATAAGGCCAGCATACCTGCTGCTTTTCAGATAATTTTATTACCGACAAAAATAAATGCTCTCACACATTGTCATTTTTCTCTCCTTTGCTAAATAGAGAAATTGAATAGGTCAATTATACTTATTCTATTTACATTAAGAAAATAATTCACCACCACCCCAATCTAAATTCTACTAAACTCTAAAGATGTTTCTCTTACCTTGCCTTTTAAAGCATTGCTTTCTATAAAGTTTAATGTCTTTTGACCTGGGCTAGTGCAATGCATATTTTAAAAACTGTAAAGGAAAATATCTCTTAACAAGGAAAGAGTAAAGTTAATTTGGATGTGAAATTATTTAATTTCTTAAGACAGTTTGAACCTGTAAATCAAGGGTAACTCTTTGAAAACTGTACAGAACTTTGGCTTTTAAGGAATATAATTTGTGTGCCCAGTTGAACATTTACATGTTAAAAGTAGAATTGACACAGGATATTTAAAAATTGATTGTGTGTCTTTGCAAAAGAAATCGCTATTTTAAGAGAGAATGTAGGTTTTGTAAGAGAAATTTATAACTTATCAAATATCTATAATAACTTGTTGCTAGTGCTCGTGGTTTTTAAATACAAATAATAAAGGATATAATTTCCTTTTTGTCCTGATATAAATCCCATTTGTGTTTTTACTTGCAACAGGTAAGGATAGACTCACAGACTCCTAAAATGGTATGAGTACATTTCCTTGACACCATATTAGTGTACTCTTATGGTTTCTTGTGTGTACTCAGGGAAAGTTCACATTGAGTTCAAAACTCAATCCTAAACAAGAAAATGATTTAAATAGAGGCAGTAAATTGTAATTATAATTGTAACAATAGAAATAGAAGTAGTGAATTGTAATTATGATTGTAATGATATTCAATCTCTGTGTGCCAGTTTTCCAATTTAGAATCGCACTTCTGGTTCATGAATGATTTTGTGTTATAGGGTTTTGAGTAAAAAAAAAACTACAAAAAATCTATTTTTGGTTTAATAGTTTTGTAGTAGTTAGAAGTATCTTGAAATCCATTTACCTTAAAAAAGGAAAGGACAAGATGAGGGACTTGTCCATATTAAGTATCTTTCAAAATAATAGAAGCTATACAATTAGAAGTAGTTTCTCCACTAAAATCGAAATCTCCTTTTTAGACATCTTACTCCATCTTTAAATTTAACTTTTTCACCCTCTGGCTTTAGGTATTTAATTCAGCAAACATCATTTGACAACTTTCACTTTCTTAGACTAAAAGAAGACCTCCAAGCTTATTAACTTTAAATTTGCTCCCATTTTGCTTCTAGTGGTGTGAATGTGAAGTGTTGTATATGTCCATATTTTTGTGAAGAGTTACATTTGGATCTGAAAGCAAAACATCCCAAAGGAATAAGAAGAGCTCTAACCTCATCAGCAAAACTCCACTGACAACTCTGATTCATCAACTTTAGAGAACTTTAGTTGTCTGTTTGCTCCCAGAGAGCCACAAAAACTTGGAAGGCATATTATCAAAATGTGGCAAGATTAGTGGTTAGTACTTTATTTTCTGCCATTTTATGACTGGAAAGTCAGAAAAGGACAACTTAAAATTTTAATGCATATCCAAAGAATACTTTAAAGTCCATCAGATGGTATTGAACAGAATTAGTAGTAACAAATTTTTTCAGAGCACATGATTAGAACTCTATAACTTGAATTCACTTCTTTCACCCTGGACATTTTGTGCTTCCTTATCTTTGGAGATAACAATGTGAGAGCTCTACTGTCTATACTATTTTAAGTGCTTTCATTTTTAATGGAAGCCATAGTAATGGCTTCTGTAATTACTGTAATAGACTGAGGGGAAGGGAAGATAATTTCTTCTAAAATAGGGACTTTCTGGGGAAGACTTAAGTGTCAGCTTACTACATAGAATCAGGGATAGACAGATAAAGAGAATGAAAGCTTTTGTGTCATTTTTCATTTGTATCTGACTCTTCATGACCCTATTTTTGGGGGTCATGAAGTGTAGGTTTTCTTGGCAGAGATATAGGAGTGGTTTGCCATTTCCTTCTCCAACTCATTTTACAGATGAGGAAACTGAGGCAGACTGGTTTAAATGAATTACCCAGGGTCATACAGCTAGTAAGTGTCTGAGGTCCAATTTGAACTCAGGAAAGTGGGTCTTCCTGACTTCAGGCATACCCACTCTATCTACTTTACCACCTAGCTGCCCATAGAATGAAAGCTAACTATCAGTAAAATTAAGTCTTTTTTTTTCTTGAATAGTCTGATATAATAGATGAATTACTTTCAGTCGCTTGATATCTTTGAGGGGAAACCTCTGAGATCCATTAGAGATAGAGAACTCTCATGCCCCATACCCACCAGACCTGTGCCTCTCTTCCTCCCTGTATGAACTAATGTTCCATCAAGGATACTAAAAATAATTCTTTCACTGGAAGTGTACAATAATACATATTACAAAATCTCATCAATTTGGACTCATTATTTTTGAATGTATATTTATATGAAGGCTATGTGAATCTGAAAAAAGTTTACTGAGAAAATAGAATAGCTATTGGGGTTGGGGTATAGTTTGCCTATTTAGAGAATAAACTTTTCCACCATTTTGGGGTGTGTGTGTGTGTGTGTGTACTATAGGATTATAAATTTAGAGTTAGAAGGGATTGTAGAGGTCCTGTAGTCTAGCTTCTTCAAAGATAAGGAAGCTGAGTCTCAAAGTGCTGAAATTACTTGCCTGAGATTGCACAGTTATTAAGTGGCATAGCTGAAACTGGTTCTCTGACTGCAAATTTAGTGCTCTTCCATAGCACCTTATTACCACTACTGATATGTTAATTATAAATTATTCTATATAGTTCCCCCAAGGACCTCTACTTAACCAGTCCAGAATTTGTTTTCCCAGTTGAGCTAGTTTTAATAAAGCTATATTTCTCTTTTTTTTAATGTTAGATATTTTACTCATTTAGATTCACCTCTTTATTTTTTCAAAGTAGTGAAGGCTTACCACATCACTGTTTTTTTCCAATCATTTATGCTGTGAGGTGGGACAGATAGTATTATTCACATTTTTTCTGATTGAAAAAGCAAAGTAAAGTGACAGTAAATAACTTAATCAAGGTCATATAGCTGACTAGATACTAAATGTCCTCATTCTCAGCCCAGCACTATTTTCATTAGGAAAGCAGGACAGTATAATAGAATGCTTTTGTTGGGATTGTTTAGGATAATAAAATATCACTAACAAAGAAAGAGGTAGAAGGATTGTATAATGGGTCAATAGAGATTGTAGATTTAACTAAATAATATGGATTCTACCCTATTTTGACAGTGGGGTCCCTATGGATATAGATGTTGCAACTCATTATTATTGTACAATCTGGACAAATCAGCATTCCCTAGGGCCTCTCAGGAATAGTAAAAGAGTACTTTTCTTCATTCCTCTTTCCAGGAAGGATGTTACTTTTTGTCCAGTTGCAAGTAGGTATATTCTTTTGTAGGAGAAAAGTAAGGCAAACAGAATGAATGAATCCTTGGTGCTAGTTTTCCAAATGTAAGGGAATATATACAAGTGACTGTGGCAGCAGTAGTGATAGTAGTAGCAGTAGTGGTAGTGACACTACTAACTAGTAGTGGGAGTGACAACTAACATTTATATAGTGCTTAATACATGCCAGGCACTGTGCTAAGCATAAAGGACTGGTCTAAAAAGGGAAGGAAGATTTGGTTGATGAGATTATAGAATAGACATATCTAATTATAGAATGAACCAGGTCTGGTTTCTGGAAAAAGAAATAGAAGGAAAGTAGTAGACTTTGGATAACATCTGTTGTCCCCCCCTTATTTGGGAGCTCAAAAGCTGTGACAGTCACTTTCTTGACAACATATTTTTCTTTTTAAAATCCCATATGGTGACATCTTTCTCATCACCTTATCTGAGTTAAATAATTTCTGATTACTAAGATTTCATTCTTTTCTAATGAATCTTTTGGGAATAGTTTTGTAATTGTGCTGTTTATATCATCCCTAGGAATGTTACAATGGCTAGGTGGTGGTGCTGTCCCTGGGTATTGATTCCTAGGCTCACAGTGCTGCTAATAATTCCAGTGCTCAGTGTGTTCCATTGCTTAGGGATTCATGCCATGTGAATGAAGAGGTCCAGATTTTGGAGGGAAAGAAGGGTTGTCTTTGTTAAACGCAACTAGGATATAGGTAAGGTAAGCAGCTCTCATACTTACTACTTCATGCACTATATATTTTTTACATAACAGATTTATCTGAACACCATTCTGTGAAATTTGTCTAAAATATTAGTCAAAAATGAAACTATATTAATATCTTTATTTGGGAGTTTTCACCCTTCTCTTTTGTGGACTGCAAACATTCAGCTACTTCCTGTTCAGTTGATCTTTCAAATTCTTTTGCATTATGTATTTCTATGCAACATTCCTTGAATTAGTATGTTTTTCTTTTTAAGAAACACTATAGTTTTCAAATGGTCACTTGAAAATAGATACATTCCAAGACTATGCCTTAAAATATAATGGTTTTGAGTGGTAGTAGGTGGCACAGTGGGTAGAGTACCAGGCCTGGAATCAGGAAGACTAATCTTCCGAACTTATATCTGGCTTCAGACTCTTCCTAGCTATGTGATCCTAGGCAAGTTACTTAACCCAGTTTGCCTCGATTTTCTCATCTGTAACATGAGACGTAGAAAAATGGCAAACCACTCCAGTATCTTTGCCAAGAAAAACATCAAATGGAATCATAAAGAGTCAGATACGACTAACCAATAATATTATTACACCACTTAACAAGTTTTAGAAATAAACATTTGAGTTTGTTAGAGAAAGAATGGCAGCCTACATGTTCTGGGGACAGGGTAAAGAGAAAGGGAAAAGATGGAATTTTCAGTCTTCTTCCTAGATACAGTTTGCCCAATGTCTTGGTGCTGATCTTTCACACATCCCACGATGGTTTGCTTTTCCTGTAAGTACTTAAAAATAACAACTCCCTTCCTCCCTTTTTTCCCTTCTCCCCTACATTAAACTTCCTCAATATAGACCATCCTGGTCTAGGTAGATATTGAAATTGAAGGTATTTGATTAAAGGAATTCACATCAAAACTCTTTAATTAATCCCAGAAATATTTGCATTTTAAAAGGAAACCTTTTTAGTGAACCTTTAGTGGAATTATAAAGCCAATGTAGGAAAGATATTTGGGGGAGGAATGGAAGGTAGATCTTCCTTGCTCTTGAATCATGTCATTTTGGAGTCAGTTCTCTTAAACTGATTTTGGTTTTTGTGGCTTATTCATCATCCTTCTTCCACTTAAAAACCTACAGATTATCTAAAAATACAGTGAATTTTCTAAAATCCTAACTGCAGATCCCTACGGCTCTTAACACCCCCTCAAAAAAAAAAATGGACATCAGTTCAGTTGGATAGAAAGGTCTGTTTGATTTGTCCAAGTCTTATCCTTTCCAGACAAAAAAATTAGTATAGCTTCCTGTTCTTGGTAAAACTTCCCAGTCTACTAAGACTTCAATAAAGAATGAACTATTCAAAACTCAGAAAGTCTTAAATTGGGGTGTCTAAATTAAGACATGGTATGCTACTTTTAAAAGGTTGTTCATCTATGATTCCTACAATGAAATATGGAAAGTTGTTTTAGAGGTTTTATAGAAGAAATATATATTAAACCAGACCAGCCAAATATGTTTCCTAAATTTGGGGCTAAATCACAGTTATCTTAGAACTTAAAGGGAACTTTGAAATCTACTAGTTTTGTTTTGCAGTTTAGGAAACAAGACCCAAGGAAGGGAAGTGACTTGACACTTGTTTACTACCTGGTACCTTTTCATGTAAAAGAAAATGTTTAAAATTGATGTACTCAAAAGTAAATTTTTGTTCAAGTGATTTGAAGGTACAGAACATTGAAAAACACTTAAATATTTGACTTTAGAAATAGTTTTTAACATCCCCTATAAAATTCATTTCATTCTCACTAGAAGTACTTTGCATTTAGGACATATAACACACTTCTTTCCATTTTTTTCCACCCAACAACAGTGGGCAATGGGCAAAATTATGCAGTACAATGTTTCATACAGCTGGTTGGTGGAAGAGCCAGCCGGAGCACAGGTCTTCTGAATCCCAGACTTGAACTCTATTGACTCCTTCTGAACCTCTGTGTGTCTGCCTATAAAACAGCAGTTCTCATCCCTGTCCCCTGGCCCTACCTCTCAACAATGGTGTTGCACCCAGTAGGGGCTCTGTACACAAACAGCCTACTGGTGCAGAAGATCCTAGGAACCCCAGGAGCCACTCAGGAAAGTTGCTTTCCAAATATAAGGTAGGGATAGGTGAGTGGTGGACTGCTGTCCTAATGGGCCAGAGATGGAGGGTGGAGGGATCTAGCAGGAATGGAACTACTAGAAATGTTCAAAGGCTGAATAACTACTTGTCAAGGATATTAGAGAAGGGATTCCTATGTAGGATACATTTTCTGAATAGTTTTGTGGCAGGTAAGGGTTTGGATCAGATAACCCTAAAAATCCTGTCCAACTCAGATTCTATGATTCTTTATTATTCTAAAGTTGGTATCAATAGGTGGCATTTTAGAGTGAATAGAAGTACCTATAATTTAGTGGTAAGCACATTAGCACTATTTTTATTAACCCATCACCTAAATATTCATCTAATCCAGAATTTTAGGTGCCTACAGCACCTAAATTATAAGTACTCTCAGAATTGCAGAAATACTTTTTTTTGTTTGTTTTGTTTTTTTGGAGGGGGGAAGGTAGGGCAATTGGGATTAAGTGATTTGCCCAAGGTCACAGGACTAGTTTTGTGTTAAGTGTCTGAGGCCAGATTTGAACTCAGGTCCTCCTGACTCTAGGGCAGGTGCTCTATTCACTGCGCCACCTAGCTGCCCCCCAGAAATACTTTTAAAACTGGTGAAATGATGAAGAAGATGATTAGATTCCTATTTGTATCTGACACTATCCTATATTGTACAAAATGATTGAACAGAAAGGCCTTCCCATCTTTAGACCATTGTTCCTGACAACTAAATGATTCTGGTGCCATGTTTTCCCTAAAGAATATAAGAATAGGGGCAGCCAGGTAGCGCAGCGAGTAAGAGCACCAGCTCCAGTGTTGGGATGACCTGGGGATCAAATCTGGGCTCAGATACTCAGCACCACACCCAGAAATAACTGGCCGTGTAATCTTGAGCAAGTTACTTAACCCCGATTGCTTTAAATATATGTATATATAAAAAAAGAATATAAGAATATTCAAATCTAGAAATAAAAGGACTTGGAAGAGCTGCAGATTGCAGTTTGTAGAGGTATGGTCCAGAGTATCATTGTCTCAGAACTATTGAGAAAATGTATCCTATATTTTTTAAAGTATTATTATAACTAGAGCATGCTAAATTTTAAAAATATATATATTTTGGTGAAATATGCATCTATTAAGTTTTTCTGTTGACCTTGGTTTTTTTTCTTTAATCAAAGGACTATTGACCTCTTTTCTTAGATTTAGTGGAGAAAGTTTCCTGACTTAAGAATGAAAATAAAGTAAAATAATTTGACGATCCAGTTAAAATAATGCATATTGAATTGACCTGGAGAGTACAACGTAAATTTAGTTACTTTCTTTATGGGATCTTAAGACTCTAGGTTATAACACTAAGTTTCTCCTTAATTGTCTCAATTCAAGAATTTGGATAGGAATGTTTTAAAAATCTAATAATCACCTTTAAGCATCCTAGCTTTGTGAATGCTTAATAATATTTGATAATATACTTTTAATTGTCTCCATTTGGATTAAAGCAAACAAAACTTTCTCACATGATTGACATTTCTAAACCAGTTAATTATCCTGGATATAAGTAAACTGTGAGTTCCATTGTTGTTTCATTGGGATATATGTCTTCTGATACCTCATCACTTCTCAGCTTCTCCAGTGTTTTCATTATCCATATGTTGCCAAGCAGTTTTTGGCTGACCATGTTAGTATGTCTGTAACTTCATGATTCAATGTTAGTCTCCCTTCTGTACTTTATGTACTGTGTGTGCCAGGTTCTTCTGATAGAAACTTATTTAAAGGAGCATTTTTGGTGAAGTTACTTATTTCACTATTATAGTTTGTAGTATTTATTACATTACTTGGGTCTGATAAACCAAATGCACTTGAGTTGGAAACAGGTCCTACATCTGGGCCCTTGAAAATTCATTCTTGACTCTAATTTTAGGTGTTGAATTTTAGAAGGTCGTAGTAGTATTCCATTTGGCAGTTAGGACAATCAAACAATATTTCTGCCATCTCAGTATGGGAATTTCTATTTAATGGTAAGGCAACATAAAACGTATGAGAATTGTCTGATAAGCTGGACTGCTTGCCTTCTAAAACATTTTAAGTTTTGAGCTGATTCTGGTCAACCATCGTTTCACAGTAACAAAAAAATTGCTTAGGCCTTTGTTCTTTTTTACCTTTATTAAAAATTTCAAAGGCCCTTAAAACTAGTCCATCTGAGGACTGGTGAAGAGGGTTAAATTCAGCCCTTCAGGAATTGTGGCTTCAAGACTTGCCACAGTGTTAGTCATTAAAGAATCAGTTTTGCCCAAGATTTGTATTCATTGTAAATCTGAGGGCCATTCCTTATCAAGTCATGACATTGTACTGCCTTAATAAAAGTTGCCCAAGTGACAGTGTATCTTTGCTGAATGGATTTTTCTTGCACCATCTGTTTGGCAATTGTATTTTTTTGTTGTTGCTCTCATTTGAAATTTGCTGATGATCTTGTTTTTATTCCGTAGCATTGAACAGATGGGTTGATTATTCTTTTCAGATATTAATAAGGCAGCGGAAAGAAGAAATATGAATACGGCTCCTGCAAGACCCAGTCCAGCACGAAGGTAAAGTACCCTGAAGCAGCGAATTACCCTGGGAGAGTCGGGCTTTGGGGAGTTAAGCCAAACTTCATCCACCAAGTGTCTCTTCTTCCCTTTCCCCCCAACAAATCAAAGGCGCTCAAGTGAACGATAAGAACATGAACCATGTGTGAAGGGCCTTGCTGCTTTTTTTAAACATCAGGAGATGCAGAGGAAGCTTTGTGTGTCCGGTGCCAAACCCAGCAGCGAAGTTCAGCGTGCAATAAATGTTGCGCGGGATTGGAAGAGGACAAACTACTGTTTGTCTCTGGCTCATGTATCACTGGCAAACCTCTGCATCTATAAGGATTGCTTGAGGTCTTCAGTGTGTCCCATGCTGCCCTGCTGTACAGTTATCACTGTTTCATCTCTTCAATCTTAAAGGCTGCCAGTACAGATTGGTTTTATGAAAAGTGCAGCTTAAGAGGGTGCTGTCCCTGTGTCACACATCTTTTTTTCATGCACATTTGGGTTACCGACTTGGAAATGAAGTCTGCCAGCCCTGTCAAAACCTCTTTTGGAAATGCAGGGAATTTTCCCTGCTCAGTTTCTCTTCTGGGTATATACAAAAGATATGGTCTTGATGTGACTCTTCAGGACATAAGCCTATGTTCCTGTCTTTGTCAAAATGAGAAACTTCAATTTTGTTACCCCTTCCACCAGAAGAGGATATATTGTATCCTCTCTGCCTCTACAGTTCACAAGTGCAGGCTGTATTTTCATTTTTGTTGTGGATTGCAGATATATTCGTGCCTAATGAATTTAAGGAGTCAAGTGAATTCAATATGGATTTGGGCTTTGGACCTAAGCTAAAATACAAGTTTACTATGGTAAACTGAATATCACTATTATTTCAACATAGGAAGGGATACAGTGTATCCTTGTCTGTACAGTTAACAACATGGGTCACTACTTTGTGTACCTTAGCTTAACTGAACAATTACATTGAACATAACCATTTGGGGGTAGAAGGTGCTATATATTGTCAGCTTCACTTCATAGGTGGAATGATTGTTATGTGGTTTTGCATGTGTTTATGCCTGTATGCTCGTGTAAGGTGAGGTGAGGAGTATATTATTAGATTCTATATGTACCCATGCTACACATTTCAAGCCATGCTCTGGGTGCATGATTATGCTTCAAAATTCAGGTCTTTTTCCATTTTGACTGTGCCGCAAAATGAAGTGACATTGTAAGTACAGCCACATCTACTGTCACATAGATCTGTGCAACCTTGTGAGTTAAGTGCAGAGTGTTAAGTACTCTGGTTATGCTGCAGATTTGGACAGATACATTGGTATGCTTAGTCCCGCTTGTTCAGAGACCTTCACTCCACTATAGCCACACACAACCGTTGATCTTGTCACCACCCAGAAGTGTTCCAGTGCCTCTGTCATTAACAACTGTTCCTCTGTCATGTCATTATTGCCTATCCTTCCATCTTTCCTTATGTCTTAACTGTTCTCCATTAGCTAGTCACTCTGCCCCCTTTTTCCTTGGCTCTCACCCCTGCTTTGACCTTTCTTTGTTTAAAAATCTTGACCCTATAGTTAACCAATTCATTTTGATATTGTCCTTTACCCTTAAGTCTCTTCCTCCATATCCTTCCACTACTAATCCTTTTTTTAACCCCAACTCAAGATTACTCCAACCATGCACCTTCTTTCCCAAATACTTGTTGCTAAATAATGATGAAATCATAGAACTGGGCTGAATGAGTCCATTATAAATTTATGTTATCCAGTCTCAACTGAACCCTTGCTATGCACATCGATTCTCTTACTCTTTCCTAGTTGACTCTGTCATATTCCTCACATAGTCTATTCCAAACTTTCTCTTTTCTCATCAAAATACCTACACAATTCCTCCCCCCAAAAAACAAACAAAAAAAACTTACTAAAAACAAATAGCCAAAAAAATTAAGTCCATCTGTTGCAAGCTTTTGCATCACACCAACTCTACACTCCAGATCACCTCAATATCTTTTCCTGTTCTCTTCTTTTCTTCTTCTGTCTTAAAGGAAGTAGTCTTTTTTCCTAGCAAATGCCAGCCCCTCTATTTCTACCCTTAGTCCCACCCCCTTCCTCTTTTAGGAGGTTGCCCCTTCTGTCATTCTTTTTGTCTTCCTAATCTTCAATTTCTCCTTAACCATCTCCTCAAACTATCCTCCTGTATCTCTCCTTTTTATAATCAAACTTGTATTTAAAAAACCAAACCTATGTTCATTGTTTCTATTTTCTTACCTCATAACAACCTGTTATAATCTAGCTTCGGACCTCATCACTCAGTGGAAACTTCTCCCTTGAAGTTACCAGTCATCTTTTAATTGCCTTATCTAATGTCTTTCAGTTCTTATCCTTCTTAACCTCTTCAACATTAAACTACCCACACTTACTTCTTCATGGGTTTTGTGACAATGCCCTCTCCTGGTTCTCCTCCTATCTGTTTGATTGCTTGTTCTCTTTGATGAATCATTATCTTAATTTTGTCCTGTGTCCTGTGCTTCCCTGTACCCTAGGGCACTTTCCTGGACCCATTTCTCTGGACCCACTCACTGTCTTCTTAATCTCATTAGCTCTCATGGGTTCATTTATAACCTCTGTGTAGATAACTCCCATATCTATATATCCAACCCCACTATCTCTTCTGAACTTTGGTCCTGCACCACCAACTGCTTTTTTGAAATCTCCAGCTAGATATCCCAAAGGCATCTCCAATTCCATGTCTAAAACAAAACTCATTACCTTTTCCCATACACCCTTCCCTCTTCCTAGCTTCCCTGTTCCTGTTGACAGTGCCACTATACTTATACCCAGATTTAAAACCTCAGACATATTGTCACCTACTTACTTTACCTCGCAACCATGATGTTTCCATTTCTTGTAGATAATGTATCCATAATCTCACTTGGATTCCTCCCATTCTTTTCCATTTCTCTACATGCCTAGAGCTACCAACCTAGTTCAGATCCCCTTTCCCCTCTCCCCTGAATTATTGCAATAGTCTCTTAATTGGTCTCCCAGCCTTCAGTCTCTCCCCTTTCCAATCTGCCCTCTGCTACCAAAGTGATATTCCTAAAGCACAAGTCATATCAATATCCTGTTCAAGAAGCTCCAGTGGTTCCAGTGTCCATCTAGGATTAAAAAAAAATTCTGTTATTTAACTTTGAAAGTTCTTCATAGCATGACTTCAGCTTCCCAGATTTTCATACACTCTTCTGCCCAGTCTAGCCCTCTTGATATCCTTGTATAAAGCATGTACCTGTCTCCATGCCTTTGCAAAGACAATCCTCTGTGTCAAGAATGAACTCCTTTCTCAACTCTACTTTGTTGAATTTCTAATTCAAAATCTTCCTTCAAAACTCAAATTGCACTTCTTTTAGAAGTTTGGCCTCATTACCCCCACCCTAAGTTGCTAAGTGTCCTTCCCTAGGAATTACTTTGTATATATTTTTGTTGTTCTGTGTGTACATGCTCCTCCCTGCCCATTGAATGTAAGTTCCCTGAAAGCAGGAATGCTTTTGCTTTTGTCTTTTCATCCCCAGGGCATACCACAGTATCTAGCATGTAGCAGGCACTTAATAAGTGCTTGTGAATGAATGAATGAAAGGTGTGTTGTATATCTTTTCTGTGTATTTTAGCACAAGTAAATGTTTAGACAGTGTGAGACAACTGCAAAAACTCAGCTGAATTTCAGTAAACCCAGTTTGTCTGCTTTCCTTCTTACCTCATACCTCGCTGCAATTGTGCTGCAATTGTTAGGTGGACTCATCTGTTTTCTTCTTGCTGTACTTCACATCCCAAGTAAACATGTAAATTAGTCCTGTGTTTCTGGTTTTTCTCTGGCATACAGATGGATATCCTATATCCTATCTGTCTATGTTAAAACTAAAGAGTTCAAGTGGAAACTGACTGTGGTTGCCAAATAAATTGAAAGTGGATATGTTAGGGGCAGCTAGGTGGCCCTGTGAATAGAGCATCAACCCTGGAGCCAGGAGGACCTGAGTTCAAATTTGGCCTCAGACACTTGACACAGTTACTAGCGGTGTGACCTTGGACAAGTCACTCAACCCCAATTGCCTCACCCTCCCTCCTCCAAAAAAAAAAATTACACATCTGTTTTGGGGCAGCTAGGTGGCACAGTGAATAGAGCACCAGCCCTGGAGTTAGGAGGACCTGAGTTCAAATGCAGCCTCAGACACTTAACACTTATTAGCCATGTGACCTTGGACAAGTCACTCAACCCCAATTGCCTCACCCTCCCTCCTCCAAAAAAAAAAAATTACACATCTGTTTTGGGGCAGCTAGGTGGCACAGTGAATAGAGCACCAGCCCTGGAGTTAGGAGGACCTGAGTTCAAATGCAGCCTCAGACACTTAACACTTACTAGCCATGTGACCTTGGACAAGTCACTTAACCCCAATTGCCCTGCCTTCCCCCTTCAAAAAGAAACAGAAACAAAAAAAAGAAAGTGGATATGTTGTGTATCCATTTTTGAAGAAACACTAATTGGTATAGCTAATGTTCCTTGACATGAATGACTTACAGAGGAAATGTACTGTTCTCCCGTCTAATATTCCTGATTATACTGCAGAGAGTATTCACACTGTGTCACAGGGAGGTACATTTCCCTTCCTCTCCTCCCCAAGAGATACTTACAACCACTGTAGTGGTATCTATGTGTGTCACCTACAAGACTAAACAATAAGGAAGAAGGCAAAAGACAATGTGCTTCCTGTTAATATGGTTTGAGAGGGATGCTAGGTATTAAATTTATTAATGACTATTTAGCCAAACACTTCTATCATTTCTCATTGATGATTGATCATTGTCTGTGTCAGGGAAATAACTAACTACACAAACCTTTTACCAAAATATTAATGAAGAAGATGCATTTTCTAGCCTTAGATGTACCATCATCAGTAGAGGGAGAGTAGTGTTACATCTTTTTGAAATAACCAAAAATATAAGCAGTGTTATTTAGAAACTGCCTTTTAAAATGAACACTAGTACCCTTCCCAAATGTAAGCGTGTATCCATGTAGATCACCACTTTATTTCTCTTAATGTCACCTTCCTAAGAAATGAGTTTTAGATGAGGTTTGGGGAGTGAGGTAACAGTAGGAATTGGCCTACTGTTTTATTATAGTAAACAGTGGGGACAACTGGGCTAATTCAGATTCCATTTTAGAATCAGTCTTCCTCTTGGTAATATTTTGCTCACTGGGTTCCCCAGCAGGCTGTCATAACATGATGCATTTTTAAACAGCCAGGCTGATTTGTTCCAAAAAAAAAAAAAAGAGGAATGTGTTTATTCACCAAAATCCTTTCTGAACATACTATCTAAAAAGAAAAGTGAATGCTAATATCAAAAAATAAAGCTTCTCCTTTAATTAATAACGTAGTCCCTAAAGCTAAATAGATAAAAGAATGTATTCACAATACAACCTCTAAATAATTGGGTCAGTATTTTTGTCATCTCTCAGATAAGAGTTCTGGATAGATAGGACTTGATAGTAACATTTCTAGTGTGTGGTTAGTCTCGCAAAGGATTTTGTCACTTCTCTTGGAGGTGAGTATCAGGTACTATCTCTGCTTCAAATGCTCTCTTCCAACCAAAGCCCACAGTTATCACTGAAGACACTAAAATGTTGACAGGTACAGTTGGTGCTCGCATAGATTTTATGTGCCTCAGGATCCTTTCTCCTTGATTATTATTTTCTTCTACCTTAATAAAAATGGTGTGCCATTTGCTATCTCTTCTGAACAAGAGTATTTGCTTAGGTTGGTACTTAATTCTTCCTCCTTTTTTCATTAAAAAAATGGTATTTAAGTGCTAGAGCATCTTTGTTTTGTAAGGTTATCTTGTTTTCTTGAAAATGGTGAAATGAGCTCCAGTAATTACAAAAGCTTTCACAGGATTGTCGCCGCTTAAAATGTCTAAGGTGGGCTGGACATCTGCTAGCTCATCTTTCTGTTAAGTAATATCTCCTGAGTGAGTCATAGGTACATATTGCCCTCTGTTAAAGTGTTTTCTAATCATCTTGACTGGAAAGCCACACCTTCAGATGACTCTACTCTACATGCGGGATTCTGCTTTGGAACAAATTCAGATCAGAGCTCAGTCATCACTGAATCATTGGGCTCTTACAGATCTAGGCCATTTGGTTCCCATTTTGGATTTAGCACATCTTATCATGAGTGATAAGGTGTCAAATAGTAATGCTAAACTCAGAGGGATTAGGCATTAACTCCCTGAAAATGCAAGGTAAAGATAAGGACTGTGATGATAGCAGGTACACTCCATATTTCCCAAGCATTTCCATATGACCTGAAGAAGAAAGAACAAAATTATCCTTAATATCATATTTGGATTATTTTCTCTCTACCATTTCGTCTTTAATTTTGGAAAACGTGTTGAATCTGTCCATCATCAAGAATCATGGAGCCTGAAGCTGTCTTGTCAACAGAGCACCAGTTTATTTGGACTGATAAAATTCTTGTTGTGTTTTATTACTACCAGCTCCTTGATGTGAGTCAGGCATATCTATAGGTAGTCTTCATGGTTCTTTACTCCTGATGTGTTATCCTCTGTCCTGTAGTACTTTGATAAAGCATTCAGTCCTCAGTGAATGTCATCTATATCTGGAATTATGAATCTAGCTGAGAGAACAAGAGATTTTAAATTAATGCCTGGAGGAAGACAAGTTTTCTCCCCAGAGAGAAAAGCAGCATGCTTGTGACTTGATTTGCAACATATGAGGGGACTTAACGATTTACTATATTTCCTTTCCTCAAATCATGTACATATCTGTATTCCTGGTTTCTAATGGAATCATGCAACCTTGTGGCAAATAATGAAGCTCTCACACAGAAGACAACCATTCTGAAAGTTGTATTTATATGTGACAACAGAAGCTTGAATAACTGATGAAGGAGAATTCTCACAGAGAATAGATCAGGGAAAGAAAAGCTAGTTTCCCAAGGCAAAGGAACACATGAGATAAGATGGTAAGTAGTAAGAAACAATAAAGAAGACATTGATTTCAGCCCCTCCCTCTTCTTCCAAGAGGATTGAAGAACCAGAAACCATTCTGGATATGATACCCAAGACCTCGTTGCAGTATCCTATTTCTGAGGCATTAGTTCATTTCTCAACAGAAAGAAGATCCAAATAGCATCCCCAGATTCATCAATCTGTGCTTCCCTTTATATTTTGGACCTTTAGGCACCTGAATGGAAAATGCAAAATGGAATGGAAAGTATCTACTGCTTCAAAAAAAAGACAGCTTAGACTGGCAACCTGGGTTTTTCATATCTGTCCCAGTCCTCCATAATGGACATGAGAACACCCCTTGGGTAAAAAGTGTTGTTTTCTTTTGAGTAGGAGGGAATTTGGGACATAATTTTGGAAGTGATTTTTTTTTAACCTGCCTGTATATGGTCTATAGTCTTTAACCCTGAAAGTCTGTAATCACTGGTCTCTCTTTAGCCTCTAATAACCTGGTACCTGAAGAGGTGTTGAATTTGTTTCTTTTACTGAAACACCTCTAGTATCATGGGATGATGTTGTGAACCTTATTATGCTTAAGAAACCTGCTTTTGAATCACTTGTTATCTAAGGTCAAGTCTCTCACACAGAAAATTTTATTCTGGTGGCACTTTGAATCCTGCACATTGTAATTTTCTTATTGTTACCAGTGTTCTTGTTTTGAGTAAGATGTAGGGGGTGGCAGCAGGGGCTATTTTGTTCTGGGTTGGTTTTTTTGGGGGGGGGGGGGGTTAAAGTGAACCTAAAGCTTTTTTGTCCCTGTATGAAGAGCAATCTTGCATGCTATTCATCTTCCAAAGGAAAGAAAACTACTTGCCTTTTCATTTTAGAGTAATATCTTCCCTTCCATTACCCCCCACTATTCCTTTTCCTCTTTCCTATCTTTCTGCTGTGACTATTAACTTTTCTACCTTTTTACTCAGCAAATAATTGAGGGAAGCATTAGAGGGTTGTTTCAGATGGACTTTAAAAACTCTTGTGCTAAGGGGAGGTCTTATCTGTCATAAACTGGAAGTCTGAACCCATTATTTGGGAATCTAGGCTAAAAGTCAGCCTCCAGAGAAGGAGACCTAACAGGTAAGTGAGGTATATTTCCTTGGAATCAAGAAAAAGAAAATTTAACAGAGTTTTTTCTTTTTCCTAGTTATTTGCACTTGTACTACAAAAATGTGAAAATATGAACTTTTTACTTTCTCCTCTCCCCCAGGCCTTTTTGAGCCTTAAAGCTGGTTGTTTGGCTGGCTGACTGACTCTGTATGTGTTGGGTGTGTGTATCTGTGGTCTGTGGTCTGTCAGGTTACTGATCTCTCTGAGTCCTGGGAGCCAGCCGAGAACACTAAAAGCTGTTGCCAACTCTAATGACTGATTGCAAACACTCCCCAGGGTGGGTTTATCCTCCCAATCCATAATGGCTTCAAAATACTCTGCAATTGCTTCTTCCCACTGGGCTGTGAATATTTGCCCACATTTTGTTCATCAGTACCACACAATATAATGTGAGAGCTGCCTGGACTGATGAAGAGTAGGCAGAGGCAAGAAACTTTAGGTAGGTAGGTAGGTAGGTAAGAAGGAAGGTAGGAAGGCAGGTAGGTAGATAGATCTGGGGAAAAAACAAATTTATGTGTACTTTTCCTCATTTAAATACCCTAATATTCTGTTATTTTTTGCATTAACAGGTAATATAGAAATACTAGCAAATCTCAAAAACATGGATGACCAGTGCTTATCTTAGGATCTCATTTGGTATTTTAAATTACTTTTGCCCTGTAGTCTATGTCAGTGGAATGAAATTCAAGTTTCTTGCCAAATTATTATGTTATCAGCAAACATTTTTATGTACCTGCCAAGCTCTGTGCTAAGGATAGAAAGAAATACAGCATTCTGGCCTTTTGAGAGGCTTACCACTGTATAAGATAGAACTCTAAAAAGATAACAATGTAAGAACTCATGCTAGGTTGTCCATAACTGGTATGGAGATTAAGTACCACCATCTTACTATAGGAATTCAGAAGAGGACAAAATTGCTAGTGCCTGGTTGGGTAAGACTTTGTAGAGGAAAGTGAGCTTTGATCTGGGTCCTGAAAGGAAAAATAGGAATTAGACAAATAGAGATTGGCATTGAGGAGGAAAGGGAGT
Organism: Petaurus breviceps papuanus; assembly: GCF_028583685.1. Lineage (NCBI taxonomy): Eukaryota > Metazoa > Chordata > Mammalia > Diprotodontia > Petauridae > Petaurus > Petaurus breviceps. Next base: position 2,581,782 of record NW_027187265.1, read on the forward strand.
AGAGATTATCCCAGACAGGGGAAATGACCTGAGCAAAAAGGCAGAGGCGGGAATATGCATATAATGTATTTGAACAATGAACAAAACTTTTTTTACTATATCTAAGAATTCAAGTAGTTCACAAAATTAGAAAGGTAGAGACCAAAATGCAAAGGTCCTTAAATATTGGGGTAAGGAATTTTGGGTTTTTAGAATGGAGAGTTATATATGGAGGCAGAATGTTTCAAGAGGGGCAGGTAGGTGGCACAGTGAATAGAGCACCAATCCTGGAGCCAGGAGGACCTGAGTTCAAATCCAGATTCAGACACTTAACACTTAATAGCCATGTGACCTTGGGCAAGTCACTTAACCCCAATTGCCCTGCCTTCTTCCCCCCTCCAAAAAGCAAAAAAAAAGGGGGGGGGGTGACTAGGTGGTGCAGTGAATAGAACACCGGCCCTAGAGTCAGGAGGACCTGAGTTCAAATCTGGCCTCAGACACTTAACACTTACTAGCTGTGTGACCTTGGGCAAGTCACTTAACCCCAATTGCCCTGCCTTTCCCCCCTCCAAAAAAAAAAAAAGAATATTTCAAGAAGATTAATCTGGTATCAAGTCTAGAATCAAGTGGAGAATGAAAACTGATGCAGTAGTTGCAGTAGTACAGGCATGAAAAGATAATAGGTTGATGACAGTGGAAAGGCAAAGGGAAAGGATGAATAAGAAAGGAATCATAGAGGAACAGTCTATCAGACTGGGTAACTGAACGTGGAGTAGGAAGGATAAATTAAATAGGACATAGAAAAATTTTTTGCCTTGTTGAACGAGAGACTTATGACAATGAAATGCATAAGTCTAGAAGGGAGTGGGTTTGAGGTAATGAATTCCATTTTAGACATGTTATACTTAAGATGGTGGTGGCATATCCAGAGGGAAATATCTTCTAAAGAAAATCCATTTGGAGTCACCAAATGCTCTCTGTGATATGATAAAAGTCATTAGTCAATGCATAGAGATTAGTGCTCCATATAAATCTTTACCTAAAAGCTGCACAAAGTAATCTATGTTAAGGCAGTACATAAATTTGTTTGTCTCCTTACAGCAATCTGAAAAATCTATTTTTGTTGATCTGTTATACCTTGCTGTCCATTTCCTTTAAGTTTAGTTTGATTATGCCGGCAGTCATTTTAACCATAATTTTCTAAAAGCTGAAGACAGTCATCACTCACAAAATTGGTTTTTCATGATCTGCCTGAAGGGCATAATATTCTTTGATAAAACCTCATTATTTGGTCACATGTGACCTCTTTCATCAGTTTGTCCCTTTTCTCTTTCCCTTGTGAGACTCTTACTGGATAGCCATACAGTCCTTCCTACGGGCATTTTGTTTTTTCTTTGTTCTGTCAGAACTCTTTGAACTATATATGATCAAATGGGGAGACTGTCTTTAAAAATCCAGCAGTGTCCTAGCTACTCTTGTCTGTTTGCTCTGATTTAGAGAGTAGACTTTATTGGGTAGTGTCAGTTTGGCTATACCAGGTATATAAGAGTTGAAGGGCCATTGCTGTCTTTTTCATCACAGTACTTTCCTGCTCCCTTCCCCACAGGGATCCATATGGTTTTGGAGATGGTCAGGATGCAAGACGGGATCGGTCCCCAGTTCGAGGCAGCCCAAGGAGAGAACCCAGGGATGGCAGGAATGGCCGAGATGCCCGAGACTCCAGAGACATGCGGGACCCCAGGGATGCCAGAGACATGCGGGACCCCAGGGATTCTAGAGACATTCGGGACCCCAGGGATTCTAGAGACATGTGGGACCCCAGGGATTCTAGAGACATGCGGGATCCTCGGGATATAAGAGATCTCAGGGACCTTGGAGATCCTCGAGAGCTGAGAGATCCCAGGGATATGAGAGATCTGCGTAATATTCGGGATGCCCCACGAGACCCTATGTATGACAGATACCAAGATGTGAGGGATTCACGGGATCCTGCCTATAATAGGTATGTGGCAATTTTGTGTGATACTGGTAAGATCCATTCTCTATAAAAATCATAAGAAGGACAGTATACACATGGCTTTACATTCTAGGAACCCAGGAATAAGATGAGGATAAAGAGGTTTGTTCTTACATAATGTGCTTGTTATAGCCACTATAGAAGCAGGAACTGTCCCTTGTAGTGGTGGGCACTTGGTAAATACTTTCTTTTCTTAGTAAATTAATGTTTGTGGCTGAAATGAAGCATATTCATGTTTATGTGTGGAAAAAACAGATTTATATTGTAGAACATAGGTAGTTTGGGGAAAAAAACAGGAGTAACATCTATATTGCTACTTTTTATTGGAGAGGACTGTAGTACAGATAATAGTGCTTTAAGGTTTGCCAGAAGCATTACAGATATCTCATTTGATCCTCACAACAACCTAGGAAATAGATGATACCATTATCCCCCATTTTACAGATGAGGAAACTGAGGCAGACAGGTTAAGTGACTTGCCCGAGGTCACACAGCTAGTAAGTATCTGAGTCTAGATTTGAACTCAGGTCTTCCTGACTCCAGATCCAGTGTTCTCTCCCTTGCGCCTTCTAGCTATCTCTCTTACTGGAGAGTCATACTTCCCTTCTCATGGGCATTCTGTTCTTTCTTTACTCTGTCAAAACTCTGACCTATGTATAATCAAATGGGGATACTGTTTTTAGAAATCCAGCAGTGTCCCTGCTTCTCTCTTTTGTTTGCTTAACTCTCAGTGCATATTTATTTACTTTGCAGGAGAGAAGAATCATATGACCGTTATCTGCGCATGGAAGAGTATTACAGAAGGAAGGATGACACTTATTTTGATCGTTACAGAGATCACTTTGATGGACGAGCTCCCCCAGGCCCAGAAAGTCAGTCCCGTGCTAAAGGTTGAGTGTCAATTTTCTTTAATAAAAATCATGTCTGTCCCATTTTAGGTAGACAGAGTAGGATGAAATAGTGATAGTAATTCAGCAGCATGACAAATTTAATAACTCTTTACTGGGAATGAGAGGGAAAGGGGAAAGATTGTGTTTCTAGGTATTTGGTACAAATAGTACAAAGATGTCTGTGTCTGACCACAAGTAACTTAGAGCCTGTTATAAGACCTTTGTGAAGTTGAGAAAAGTGGTAGGATGCTGTTAAAAAATGTGAACATTACTGGTTCTTTAGTGGTCATTCTTCAACTTTTCTTTGACTCTGTCCTTACAGAGCGTCTGAAGCGTGAAGAGCGGCGTAGAGAAGAGCTGTATCGTCAGTATTTTGAGGAAATTCAAAGGCGATTTGATGCTGAAAGGCCTGTAGATTGCTCTGTGATCGTGGTCAACAAGCAGACAAAGTAAGAGGCCCTTTGGAGACTTCTCCTAAATACAGACCAGTTACTTGAATATTAGATTACTATTTGTGCCATAAGGGACATGAGCTATATGGTGATGGTGTGCCAGTTCTGAGCTCCCCAGCACATTCTGCCACACTGCTCAGGCAGTACATCCATTGCTCACTGAGCATCCATCACTGAGCTCAGCAGAGAACAAAGACTTCTTTGTAAAGGGCCATGACCTTGCAATGCTGCTAGTCTTTTAGTGTTACCAAAGCAAGAGAGTTCACTGCTGTGCTGTGTTCACCTCTGTTTAACATTCTGCTCATCAAAAGGCTGAGTGTCTGCTATGGGACTGAAAGGAAAGAGCATGGTGGGATATAGATTTGGTCATTTCCATGTTATTTTTCATGAAGTGCCTAGAGAATGGCTTCTTATGCCTTATAGTTTGAGATTAAAGAGCTTATTCCAAACCAGTGACAAAGAGAAGGAGGTGTAGAGACACTGAGCAGCAGGCAGACTCCGTGGTGCACTATGAAAAGATGTTCACTTTTTAAAGTGTAGACAGCTTTCTTTTGACCAAAGAAAACTGCGCATGGCAAGTCATGGAAGGCAGAGTAGGAGCTGAGAGACTTGAGTTTGAGCCCCTGTTCTGCCTCTAATTCATTTTGTGACAATCTCCCATTTCCCTTTCTGTAAAGTAAGAAGGTTCAACTAGATGGGCCTTTAAAGCCCCTTTCCACTCGAAAAAAAATATGGTCTGCATAGAGGGTAAAGTGGGAATTGAAGACAATTCAAGAGCAAAGTCTTTATAGATTGGTAGGCCGTGAGTGTATACTAACCAAGGCCATGGTTATTTCCAGAGACTATGCTGAATCCGTGGGGAGGAAAGTTCGAGACCTAGGCATGGTGGTAGACCTAATTTTCCTCAACACAGAGATGTCACTGTCACAGGCCCTGGAGGATGTTGGCAGGGGGGGATCTCCTTTTGCCATTGTCATCACCCAGCAGCATCAAGTTCATCGATCCTGTACAGTCAATATCATGTTTGGTACTCCACAAGGTATGGCTACTAGTTAGAAGTTATAGGTCAGTCACAGTCAGAATGACTTCTTTTATCCCTCTATTCCTTATCCTGCATTCCTCCATAGACACTGGCAATCAGGATCAGAAGTAGAAGGGAAGAGAACCCAGAGACAATGATAATTAATGGTTTCCAGTTATGAAATATGACCAATAAGGCCTGGCTTTAGTGGTTTTCTAGGTAATTACATGATGTATTTGGGATAAGAGCAATTATAAATTCTCTTGTCCTTTAGATGATGCAGGTAAGGGGGAGAAGAGGATACAGCAAATAATACCACTCTCAGCCATCTTGTTAAGCTGCACCTTATTTCTACAGTGTGGACTCATTGTACCCAACCTCCATGGTAATTCAAAGAACCCAGAGAAGGAGTCAGATGATCTGAGGCCCAGCTCTAGTTCCAGCTCTACCACTGAACTGTAACTCTGGAAAAATTACATCCTTCTCTGGCCTACTTTTTTCCTTATCTGTAATGAGAGTTTCATTAGATTGTCCCATATAGCTTTGACATTTTATGTATGCTGATGTTCTTTGTTTTAAGTCTGACATTTTATGGTGCACTAGTCTTTTAAAACTCTTCTCATTCCTTTCAGAATATCTTCTTCAGTTATGCCAGTAATTCACAGGAGTCTGTCCCCAGGAAGGAGCTGATTGGATATTTTTATACCTTGATTGAATAGGCTCCATAGGGACTATTAGTCCTAATAGTGCCCCCCAGGACTATATTTAAGAGGCAGCATGGTGTAGTGGGCAGCTAGATGGTACAGTGACTGCCAGGCCTGGAATCAGGAATTCTCAAGTTCAAATCTGGCCTCAGACACATATTAGCTGTGTGACCCTGGGCAAGTCACTTAAGGCTGTTTGCCTCAGTTTCCTTATCTATAAAAGAAACTGGAGAAGGAAATGGCAAACCACTCCAGTATCTGCCAAGAAAATCCCAAATGGGGTCACAAAGAGTTGGACACTTGAAACCCTTGAACAACAACATGATGTAGTGAGAAGAGCACTAGATTTAAATCCCACCTCCAACATTAGCTATGTGATTATTAGCCAAGATATTTAACTCTTCAGCCTCAGCCTTCCTTAATTCTCCCACTTGCTAATGACCTTCCACCTCAGAACACATAGAATTTTGTTTTGTAGCTCCATAATGCTTGTATTATGTAATATTGTATAATATCTGTAATGCTCTCTTCTACCAAAATGTAAGTTCCATGAGGGCATGGACCATCTAAACTCTACTCCCTCATTCCTATCTCCACCCCAGCACAGTGCTTTGGTATTTAATATAGTTTCTATTTAGACAATAGGCTTTATTGGAGTTCAGGAAAGAGAGTTCAGGAGGAAAAAAGATGACAATTGGAACAGCAGAAGAAGACTTAAGAGCTAGAGCTGGGTCTTAAAGAAAGATGGAATTTTGGGGCGGCCAGGTAGCACAGCGAGTAAGAGCACTGGCCCCAGCGTCGGGATGACCTGGGATTGAATCCGGGCTCAGACACTTAGCACCCACCCAGAAACACCTGGCCGTGTAACCTTGAGCAAGTTACTTAACCCCAATTGCTTTAAAAAAAATTACATTTAATTTAAAAAATTAAATTAAATTAAAAAAAAGAAAGATGGAATTTAGATAAATGAAAAGAAAGAAGAAGATATTTGAAGGAGAATGAGTACAAGCATGATGGTAAAGGAGGTGGGATTTTATGTCTTTCTCCTCATGACATTGTCTGAACTTTTCCTTTGTACTTATTCTATCTTGTATCATAGATATTTTTACATTTGTCCTCCAGTAGATCAGAAGCCTCTTGAGAGCAGAATGTTTTTTTAGTCAAATTTTGTTAGATATTTCCCCCAGTTATCAAGCACTATTTTTTCTCTCCCCCCCCCGAAAAAAAAATATAAAACAAAACAAACTCTTCTGACAAATATGCATAATCATGCAAAGCAAATTTCCCTATTTACCATATCTAAAAATGTGTGTCTCTTTGGAAGCAGGGTCTTTGTTGCATCTTTGTATCTTTAGTACTGAGTACATGGCCTCTCGCATAGAAAATACTTAATAAATATTTTTTGCCTGTGAATCCCTACCCAGCCTTCCTTAGAGGCTAGAAGAAACTTCTTTGTAAATTGAAATGTTAAAGAAACATTAGCTATTTTTAATTTTGTTGTATTTGAATAATGCAGTCTTCCTGCCTACCTTCTAAGGAATAGTTTAGGTCCCACAAAGCCACATAAGGGGGACTGAGTGGGTTAGGTTGACATTTTATTCTTAAGAGTGCAGTTAGTCCTAACTGAAGGAGTCAGACATTTGACTCAACTCATGGGCTAGTGGCAGGAGGGGGCCGACATCAGAGCAGAAAGGAAGAAAAGATACTTCAAAGAGTATGGGGACAGAACATTCTGCTTTTGTTCCCCTACAGATGCATTGGCCCCTGGAAAGGCCTCCTGCCTTCTTTCTACTTGTTCTCATTGATAGTGCAACTGTGTATCTATTTGAAATTAATTGGGGGTATAGAAAAGGAGGTTATTGATATAACTTTGACTTTTACCATTAACCCTGAGTCAAAAGATGTTGAAACCCAGTCCTTGCAAAGCTACTTATTCTCAAACCAAAGTTACCATTCACCGGTTCCTGGTCTCTCTTTGCTCTTTGCCTTTCCCATCACTATAATGATTTTCTTGTTGGTTTAGGGTCAGGAAAGACAAGGTGGATACCAGCCCTGAAACTACTCAGAACTGTCAGTAGGAGGAAATAGCTCAAGTGCATGTGTTGTTCTTTCTCGCAGAGCATCGTAATATGCCCCAAGCAGATGCCATGGTGCTGGTAGCAAGGAACTATGAACGCTACAAGACTGAATCTCGGGAGAAGGAACGAGAGGAAATTGCCAGGCAGGCAGCCAAGATGGCAGATGAGGCCATTATGCAGGAAAGGGAGAGAGCAGCAGCAACCCCCATGGAGGAAGGGGTACGAGGAGGCCACCCACCTGCCATCCAGAGCCTCCTCAATCTACTGGCTGATAACAGGTACCTCACTGCTGAAGAAACAGATAAGATCATTAACTATTTACGTGAGCGGAAGGAACGGCTTATAAGGAGCAGCACAGACCTTCTGCCAGGTGAGCTGTGTGGCAGGGCCAAGGTGACATTCTGATTCTGCATTGCTAATCTCCAGACCCGGATGGGAAGGGTGGTGCTGATCCATATTCTGGGGGGAGTGGGTCATCCTCTATAGTTAAGCAAAACAAAACAAAACACATTAGCTATATCTGAAAAATATATGCCTCATTTCACAGCTCATTCACTGTCTTTGCCAAGAAGTGGAGATATGCTTCGCCATTGTTTTTCTGATGTCACGATTGGTCACTACATTGATCAGAGTTCTAAAGTCTTTCATGGTTGTTTTCCTTTATATTATTGTGGTTGTAGTGTAAATGGGCCTCCTGCTAACCCTGCTCTCCTTACCCTCCTTACTTAACCTACACATATTCCAGATGGAAAAGAGAGGTTTGCTTTGGTGTATAAACACCAATTCCCATCCTTTGGTTAATGTTTTGGAAGAGACAGTGTGGCGTAGTGGAAAGAGTACTGGCTTTGGAATCTTATTTCTATTATTTGCTCCCTTTGTGACCTTGTACAAGTCACTTCACTTCTCTGGACCTCAGTTTTCTTCATCTGCAAAATGAGCAGGTTGAACTTAGATGATCTCTAAGGTCCCTGCCAACTCTAAATCCTGTGATAGAGGATGGGGCTAAGGCTGTCAATTTCTTAGGCCCACTCCATTAATTTTCTTCGGAAACTGGAGTACTTTCTAAAAGCAACAGAATGGGCCAGTCCTTTGGGGAAGCTTAAGCCATAACCATTATAGATTAATAATATAAATGTTAAGCATACTCCACACTTTCCCCTCCCTATGCTTCTTGACACCCCTGCCCTTGCCTGGGACTTGAGCTAGAGCCCTTTGTTTTCTGTCTTTTCAGCTACTATTTCCGGCCAGCCCCTTGGGGCAACTTCGGGCACTTCACTGAAATCCCAGTCCAGCCTGCCTAGCCCCCAGCCTCTCCAGAGCAGTCAGGCACTCCCTCCGGCTACACCAGCTCCAGCATCAGCCCCCACCCCACAGCAGGAGCTTCAGGCCAAAATCCTCAGCCTCTTTAATAGTGGTGCCGCCACTGCTGCCAACAGCAGTCCTACCCCTGTCACAGCTCCCCCAGCAGGCACACAGAATCAGAATTTTGCCACCATGGCTAACAACCAATCTCAGCAGAGATCACAGGCCTCAGGCAACCAGCCTCCAAGTATCTTGGGACAAGGAGGCTCTGCCTGCAACGTAGGCCCCAGGCCCGGGGCTCCATCTCAAGGGCTCTTCGGCCAGTCCTCCAGTCGCCTGGCACCTGCAAGCAATGTTGCTGGCCAGAGGCCAGTGTCCTCCACATATATCAACTTTGATAACCCAAGTGTACAGAAAGCCCTGGACACCCTGATCCAGAGTGGCCCTGCTCTCTCTCACCTGGTGAGTCAAACCACAGCACAGGTGGGACGATCCCAAGCCCCCCTGGGATCCTACCAGAGGCATTACTGATGCTAATCTATCAATCCCACCCTCCCTTCATCCTCTCACTTCTCCCTCCTCCAACCATTTACCACATTTTTAGAGTTTTTCCGAGGATGCTCTGCCCACCTGACCACATCCACATTGAGTGTCATGAGCCTGTACCTTTCCTTCCCACACCCAGCTTTGTTGATCTCCCTCTAAGGGCAGAGTCTGATAGGCTCCAAAATTTACAGAGCAGAAGCATAGGTGTTTGACCTGAGTTGGCAATCAGGCATTCTTTGGGTTTAGGGGATGAAGAAACTGACGCCTGGGTTTGGCCCTTCTTTAGGCCAGCAAAAATAAGTTTGTGCCCCACTTAGTTTTGAATGTCATTTGTTTATCATGGTCCAGAGCCAGTGCCTCTGCTCATTCAAACAGCCACCACCCTCCTTAGGAGGAAGCAACATTGAAAGGAAAGCTTGCCAATTTAACACAACACAAAACTATATTCTGCAAAACCTACTCAGGGGGGAATCAAGAAAACAATTGGCAAACTGGGTTTGAGTAGACACAGTGTCGCTGAAGTTGCCTTCTTCCCAAAAGAGAGGTGAAAGCTAGAGGGAGAGAGGCCAATGTGGGGTTTAATAAAATCTTCCCCCAGGGTTTGGGGAAGGGATTGGCCCCAGTGTAGCCATGGCCATTTCAGCCTGTTCAGCATTTTTGCATTTAACTTAGCCATCCTCACAGACCAAATAGTTCCACTTACTAACAGTTTAGCCCCGATTGTATTATTGTATTATTCCCCAGGTCCCTGTCCTGTGACTGGCCTACTAGATTTCCCACAGGTGGTTATCAGGTGGAAGATGGTAAGGAGCCCATAACATAAGCAAATGCAGTTCTAGAACCTGGCCCTAGAATTCCATTTTCTCAGAGATTTTTTTTTGAGCAATTAACTTGGAGAAACAGACTGTTCATCTCAACCCACTTGTTTGTTTTTTTTGAGGAGAGGAGTTGTGGGCAAGGGATAATTTGAGGGCAGATGTTCTAGCAGCTGCAGTACATCTTGGTATGGACACCCAACCTTCCATTCCCAAGTTTTAAGCCTGAATGAAATTGTTGGTAGGAGAGCATCTGGCTTCTGCTCTCTGTTGGCACCAAAGGAAGCTGCTCTTTCCTTGGGGAAATGCTCATTCCACCCCTCTGAGCCAAAGCCTCTGGGGCTTAGGAGGGGCCAGGAGGTTGGGCCTCTAGCTGTGCCAGGGCCTGCAGCTGTTTGAACATGGTTTAGAAAACTCAAGGTCCCTTAGGTGGCAGCTTTTTATGTTCCAACCTGTTTGTGTTATATAGTGTTTTTTTTCTCTTTGAAACTCTTGTGTTGTTAATAAGATAAGAATATTACTTTTTAATTAAAGAAGAAAAATACGAAAATTGTGTCTGTCCTATTGGGTGGTTTTCAGTCTGAATATCTGAAATGGACCTCTCTGGGACATCCCACCGTGGAACCAAATAATGGTGTCACTGATTAAATGGCTTCAAGTGTTGCATTTCCTAGTATCCTTACCCTAAATGCCACCTTTCAGCTGCCCAACCAACCAATCTACCCATCCATCCAGGGTCGGCTGCTATCTTTGGCAGGGGAACACACCAGAAATTTTTTTTAACTTCTGGTGCAGCTCACCTAATGATGAACTCTTAATAACTACCTGTAGCAAATGCTTGTTAGATAATTATATTTTATACTAAAACACTTGGTTCAACTATAGTTTCTTCTACATGATTCCAATACAGACTCTACTCTTGTCCTTTTATGCTAGGAAAAGAATTTTGGACTTTGTGATTCCCTGTTCTATGTAATGATTAAGGGAAGGAGTTTCCAGTGTCCAATTCCTCACCCTCCTGAACAACTTCACCATTTCATCCTGACCACTCAAAAAGCAGTTAATAGAATCTTAAGCATAAAATGTGCTTTTAGAGGTGATGTTGTCCAGCCCCTTCATCTTATGAAGGAGGAAACTGAGGCTCAACTGGGAGGAAGGGACTTGCTTAGGTCTGCACATCTAGTTTAGGATGAAAATTCCAACCCATATCTCCCAACTCCAGTCAAGTGCTCTTTCCACTATATCACATTCATTTCTTTGCTGCTTTTGTTCTTCGTCCAATGGGATCTAGACTGGCAAAACAGTAGAAAAGACAGCCCAACTCTGGGAAAGGGAATTAGGCCTGGACCTTTCAGATCCTATGAAGCCCATGTCACACGGGGTTTCCCCGAATACCTGTGCCTTGTTCCCTTTTCTTTCCAATATCAACTTGTGACACCACAGTCCATGAAGGGTGTAATAAAATTCTTTTTATTGCATTTTGTGCAGACAAGAGTCTAAAAAATTAATACAGTAAAAGCTATAAAGCATTAAACAGGAGCATTCAACAATTGAAGAGAGAACCAACCCCTCCATTTTAATATTGGCACAAAAAACACAAAGATAAATACTGAGAAGGAATGCTGAATACCCAAACACTTGCACAGAAAATTAAAGGCAAGCCCAAGAATAAGAATAATAAATACTCTGGTTTTGGTTTGCAACCTGTCCTATTTACAAGGTCTTTAAACTTCTTTGCATTGCCCTGCACAGAGATCTCTAAACACAAAAGCATACTAGTCACTACAAGGCTATTGAAATATTGCACTCAGAATAAAAGTCACTTGGATGGACATAAAACATCAAGCTACAGTGATTATAAAGGTAATTTAATGAATGACTTGTGGGAACATTCATAACAAATATATTGCACATGGAGCACAGAAAAGGGAGGGGAATTTTTAGGGGTCTAAGTTTTTTGTCATCCACAGAAACTCAACCCATGGGGCTGCTGCTTACAGCTGGGATCTTAGGTCTTGCCAGCTGGGGAGTCTGGGACTAGACAATGCATTTTAGTGTCCTGATTGATGTTGGGGCTGCCTTTTCCTCCATCCTTGGGCAAAGGTCAAACAGTTTCTAGGACTGGGCTATACTAGGAGTGCCTTTGGCCAGGGTGACAGGACTTCATATTTTTCAAGCTGTATGGGGCTCCTACTTCCTGGTCATTTTGTGAAATCTGACCTGGGAACTCTAACCCATCTCCATTCCTGATCAAACTATCTCCCCCACCCTCCATACATTTATCTTGGTGTCCCACTAAATTCTGTTTCCTCAGGCTGGCAAGGGGGGAAAGGAGAGAGAGAAGTCAAACAAGACAAAGGTAGTGTTCAGATGATCTTACTTGGGTCCAAGACCCTGGCTCCCAAACAAACAAAGGAAAAAATTACTCTCACAAAGGGAGGGGGGGTAGCTGGGGTGCTCCTGCGATGGGGAGGCACTGCAGTCACAGAAGTCAGCGTGCAGGAGCAGAACCAGACAAACATGCAGTGCCTTCTGTTTAAACGGGCCCTCTCTGGGGTGGAGGTATGAGGAAGGGCGGCTAGCAGGGTCAGGTCTCACAGAACCACAGCTCCATCTCTGTTAATAGGTGAGGATAGATGGAGCTGTAGAGGAGTGGTTAGGGATGTGGATGAGGCACAAGGGCCAAGAATAGAACAATTTTGGGTGTCTGGGCAAGAAACAAGTGAAATACAGAGCCAAGAGCACATTCAGGCCTCCTACCTTCTTCCTCTGAAAGCGGAAGTCATGCAGGAGGAGAAGCACTTGGCCCCAAGGTCCGCTGCCCAGACTACCTATAGCAGGGCTCGAACAGGTTCGTATTCCCCCCCCAACGAGAATTTGGTGAATGGAGGCAAGTACAAGGACCAAATCTGGAAGCTAGAGAGAGGCTGGATGCACGGCCTCTCACTCCAAGCGGGAATCTGATGTCCCTACCCCCTCAACTTCCCAAGAAGGAAGCAATCCCTCATCCTTGAGTCTGTTTGGGGCAGGTCCGCTGGCATTTATTCTGAATACCTGGCCAGAAAGGAATTGGAGGTTCAGGGGAGGAGTAGCTGTGTCTGAAAAAGGAAGGAGGATTAGGGAGAGGAACGCTGAGGAGGGACTTGTAGGGGGCGGTGCTGGGCAGGCTCGGGCAAGTCTTTGGCGAGGAGCCCAGGAAGTTGAGGCAGGGGACAAGCAAGGAACCATCGGGACTGCCCGGGCTACTGCTCCCCAGGTGAAGGCACCGGGGCGGGAAAGGGGAAACTTCAGCTCTTGCCCAAGTACATAGCGTCCTCCACTGGGAGGGAAGCATTCTAATTCCTAAGAGACCCCGGTCCCAAGGCAAGGAGGGAGAGGACAGTAAGCGCGCATCTCAGCAACTGCAGCCGTAAGTGGAAGCTCAAATCCGCAGTGAGATGAATCCAAAAAAGTTGGAGACATCTCTTCCCTGATTACATTTTAAAAGCCGAGTGGCGCAGAGAGGTGAGAGGAAAGCGAAAGGGAAAAGAAGATAAAGGGACGGGGTCGCCTGGGAGATCCACTAATACCTAATAGCTAAGAAATCGGAGCTACTTCCTCGACCGTTTGGACTTAAGCACTTGGAGATCTATATAAACCCAACCTCCTGGTCCCAGATTACTTCTCGTCCTCTGCCTCCTCGCCTTGCCCCCCAAGCTGGAGTGCAGCCTCTCCTGTAGGCAAATCCAGTGCTGGCGTGGAGGAGTTAAGTTCATTGCGCTTCTAGTCACATAAATATGGTCACGTTAAAAATACACGGACTGTCTCCTGTACACTATGTACAGGGGCCCGACTCGGCCCCAGCCCCGCTCCAGACCCTCGGCACTGTCTGTCCTATGGGTTCTGGAGGTTCTCAAGAAGGCCGTGAGGGGATTGGAGAGGCCGCAGCTCTGGCTGGCCTTTGGTTCGCTCCAGTGATTTCTCCGGGTGAAGGAGGACGGGTAAAGCTGAGACTCAGGGACGGGGATTCCTGGCCCAGGGACTAGCTTGCGCCGTCGAGGGTGTGCCAAGACCTGCCCCGTGGCTCCCAGCTCCCTGTGCGGTCGAGCAAGGGAAGTAGTAGCCTCCACCCAGTCTAAGCAGCACAGTCGGTTTCTTCTTGTCCCCGAAGTTTCAGCGTCTCCTTAGTCTGGGCAGGGGTGGAGATATAAAAATGGGGAGAGGGGCCGACTCAATCTGTCTTTCGGGGCCCAGCCCCAGATAAGGGGAAGCTGGAAGCAAGTCGAGTCCTTCAGGGAGAGCCAAGGCTCCTGGGTTGAGAGTCCTGCGTCCTGGGGCTGGGCAGCAAGAGGGAGCTTGGGACGCGGGCAGGGTAAGGGAGTCTATGTAAACGGCGGTGGCGGCAGGGACGGCGCAGACGGAGATCCAATGGTCCAGGGCAGCTGGGCCCAAGAGCCTGGGAGGGCGTTCCCGCTCTCAGGAGTAGATGGTGATGACCTCACGGCCACCACCTCGCACTAACATCACCCGGTCCAGGTGCTCTGTGAGGACCTCGAGGAACTCCATGTCTGTGAGCAGGTTCATCAAGGAGAAAGTCGATGGCAGTCACTCAGGGAGCTAGGTTCCCCCTCCCCCCACAATCCCTGCGCTCTCCACCAGCTTTCCCACAACCGTGGGAGCGAAAAAGGATAGCCAATGCCACCAGGGGTCGCCAAGGCTGCTCCAGAGTGCCTGTTTCTCTGTCCGTGGTGCTGAACCCTAATGCCCTGTCATGGATTGAAGGCAACTGCTATGAGCAGCCCTGGGGATAGACCCCAAGACCCAAATCCAATCCCTTGTCTATCCCTGAGTCCCTAGCCTAGCCCCCAACCCAGGGCCCTGGCCTTGTTTGGCCGATAGGATACAGTTCTCGTCGCCTTTGCGGTTACGTGGTGGTCCAGGCATATTGAGAAGCACCAGCTTGGCGTCCTGCGACTTCTTAACGATGGCCTCATTCAGCCTCACAGCTGTGTGCATGCGTCTCACGTTGGACTGGTTCCTGAGGGTACCCAGGAAACGGTTTGTGAGCACAAGAAAAAAAAAAAAAGGAAGGGTCTCCCCACCCAAGTCCCAGTCAGGATCTCCCACAGTTAGGGTAACAGGGCCCAGTAACACATGTCGGGTACCCTAGGAAGAGGAGGCCCCCCGGGAGTGGCAGAATTGGGCACTTTGGGTGTTAGAATGGTTAGGGGAGCAAGGACCCTGACCAACCCAAAAAAGAAAGAGGAAAGGGCTCTCGAAACTTACAAATTCTCCCACTCACTTCAGGCAGCACAAAAGAAAACAAGAAGTAGGAAGAGGAAGAGGGAAAGAAGGAAAGGAGAGGTTGTCAGAGCAGGATGAGGGGGAGGACAGGGTGTTTATGAAACCACCAGTCCCAGCCTTGAGAAGAATGTAGGTTTAAACTTCCTCGATGAAAAAATGCACCCCCTAATACTAGACTTCCCGTTTTCAACAACTCTTTGGCTTGACTGACTCCTTAATAACTCACATCTTTGCAGCACTTCAAATTTTACAAAATTCTTTCCTCACAACAACCCCTATCTAAAAGTGAGGAAACTGAATTTCAGATAGGTTATGACTTTCCCATGGTCACAGCTAATAAGCCAGGCTTTGAACTCAAGTCTCCTGACTCCAAAACCAGTAATCTTTCATAAGCACTTTAGCTTCAACCCTCAGGACAGTGAGGCCACCCTTCCCCCCAGTCCCTGAACCTTGCTCCCCCACCCAGATTCCCAGACTTGTCCATACGGCTTCATGCTGAAGAAATCCTTGATTCCCTCTGATGAGACTGGGCTGGGTCCTTTGTTTTTCTCAGCCACCACCTTGTCTTTAGTCCAAGTGAGATGCACCTTCTCGGGAGCAGCCTCTCCTCCTTCAGGCTCCTCCCCAGGGGATGGAGAACTGCTAGGGAAGCTAGGTGCACTTTGGTCATGGATTAGCTGCACCTAGTTGGAGATAGGGGAATAGATGACCCTGGAATTTTCTACCACAACTTACAAGGCCTGCCTCCTGCCACTTCTCCCCTGCTTACCTCCTCTTCTGGCTTCTCTTCACTGTCTCCTGCAGACTCCTCAGGGACATTGAGTCGAAGTCGAGTGTTAGCTGGGTTCTTCCTCCGAATTGAACCCCGAGATTCATCTGTGATGCTTTGGATCTGATGATTAACCAGAGATATGCTTATGTGCTAAGGGCCTAGGACTCAAACTCCAAGGATACCTAGTACCAATACCCTATCATTCCTCCTTCAACCCATTACTCACATTCAATTAGATTACTCTAAATCCATACCCTTAGAGACAAATTACACAAAACTCATCACTGGCAGCCCACAGGGATCCAATGCCCATACATCAGTCACTCTAGTAAGACCCTACACTCACACTCCAAAAGGATCCAGTTATCATATTAGAAGAAAACCAAACACCAATATCTCATAACTCACACTTTGGGAGAACCTGCTATCCAACATCCCATGTGCCAAAGCTACTTAGAATCCAAACCAATCTTGGCCCTTTCTGTACCCTTTCAGTTGTCCAGGCCAACTTTGTATGCTGTTGGTGCATGCCTAGTGCTGAAAGCAGCATCTAAATGGTTAGGAATAGTTGAGTGTGGGTAGTAATAGGGAAATCTAGAAAAACTTGGAGTCTAGAGATTTGGAAAACCCATACAAAAGGTTGATGATACCCAGTGGGCAAGTGAGAAAAGGGACCATTAGAGGTACTAGTGCCTTTCTGAGAATGGTTCTGAACATACTTATGGGTCACGCCCCACCTCCTCACCTCTCGCTCTCTCTCATTCTTGGTCAGATGCATTTGCTTGAGTATCTGTGAACGTTGTTCCATCACCAGTGTCTTCTCATAGGTGTAGGCAGAGATGTCACTCTCATGCTGTCAGGCAATACAAAAGAAAGTACAAAAATGGAGATGAAAACGAGAACTAGGTTCTTGGGCAGAGCATGGGGGGGGGGGAAGGGGCTTGGGTCCCTGCTGCTCCTCATAAAAAATATTAACAGGTCAATGTGCCCCCACATACACACACTTATAGTGCACTACAAGAATTTTTAATTTGTTTAGGTGAGAATGGAAGAGTCTGATGGAAGGAACCGTGTCTTTGCCACTCTTTTAGTAGAATACCTGCTTCTGGGCAAAAAAAAAAAATGGTAGGGCACGATTTCAGGGCACAAGGAAGCCCTGCTCCCACTTCACCCTAAAATATGGTTGCAACATATGACTAAAGTTATCCTATTCGAATTTCATTCCTTTGAATTCAGCATTTCCTTCCTTCCTGGGTTGCCCTCTTTCCTGGATTAAGGATTACCCTCTCATGAATCATCAGTTACACGTATCTATAGTGGAGGCTCTCAAGTAAAAAGGAACCCTGTTAGTTCCATGAGGTCCTTTCAGTCAGATAAGGAATGAGTCTGTTGGTAACTGTACTCTGACTGATTTCATTAATACACCTCAGCACCAGGAACAATAGATCGTTACTAGCATTTGAGGAGAGGGGGAGAAAGCCCTAAAACTCTCATGACTCACCCTACCTCTCTACCCTCCCCACCGCCACCACCACAGGCATACTTGCTTCCCAAAGCACAAAGACAACTCCCACTGGGAATGCCTCTCCTGAGCTGTTGACTAAATTAGGCACTCCCACTCTCTATAGGGCTTGCTACGACCCAACTTCCCTCCATCTCCTGTCCTCCATATCACCATCATGCATGATCCATTTTCTCTCAACTGCATCCCCTCAAAGTCAGGCTTCCCTAGCCTTGCATTCACTAATCTAATAAACTCATTGTACTAATATGCTAATGGGGAAGGGGCTATAGAGCTCCCCAGGACCCACTCTCCAGTTCCTAAACCACACAAAAGTCATTCTAAAGAAGTACCTTCTGGAGTCATTATTATTTAGTCTTTCTATCATACTATGTTAACTTGTATAAAGTAAATAAAAATAAGAAAAACAGATGAACAAAATACAAATTGGATTAGTGTAAGAATCTCTCTGGCACCAATATTATATATGCAATATATATTGATTATTTATATAAGATAGCTTTATAGCTCTTATCACCTTTCACCTGGAATGTTGCAATAGCCTCTAATTAGACCTTACAACTGCCAAAGAAATTTTTAGTAAAACATAGGTATGTCACACACATATCACTCAATAAACTCCAATGGTTCACTGTTACCTCTAAGATCAAATATAAACTCTTCTGTTTGACATTTAAAGCTTTTCATAACCTACTCCTATCCTATCTTTATAATATTTTAGAACATTACTTCCCTCCATGCACTCTACAATCCAGCTGTACCTGCCTACTAGTTCTTCACACTCAACTCTCCCTCTCCTTTCTCTGGGTTTTTGTCCTAGCTATCCTCAGTGCCTGGAATGACCTCCTTCCTCCCCTCAGACTTTTATAATATCTGGATTTTCTTAGAATTCAGCTCAAGGGCCATCTTCCAGGAAGCCCTACAGTTGCTAATGCCTTCCTCTCTAAGTCTACTTTCCATCTATTCTGTATTTATCTTACATATATTAACTTGTATATTTTCTCTCCCATTAGAATATGAACTCTTTGAGGGTAAGGAATGTTTCTGCTCATTCTTTATAATCCCCAATACTTATCATAATGCCCATCACATAACAAACACTTGATAACTGCTTGTTGATTGATTATAAAGAATACATATATTCCCAAAATTCTTCAAAAAATTATATCTTAAGAATATTATAAAAGTTATATTCTAAGAATATTGTTAGAATATTATAAAAATGTCTTCACTCCTTTAAAAGGTTGCTGATTCCTTCTCTAGACAAAATGCAAATCCCTGCCAATCCCCAAAACTGGAACAATGCTGGGTGCTTAGTAGGCACTTGTTGAATTAATGTAAATAAACAAATGTGTGAATGAAGAAATGGCTATGAATGAAAAATGAATGAATGAATAGACAATTGAATGAGTAGGTGGATAGAGGAGTGGATAAATGAATGGATTAATGAATGGAGTGGGTAAATGAATGAACTAAAATGAATAAGTAGATGAATGAATGAACAGATCAAAGAATGAATGAAACAGGAAGGAATAAAGGTGTAAGGGCATGAATTGGATGCTATATAGGGGAGAGGTCAGAGAGTGACAGGCCAGTGAAAGAAGGGACTGCCCATGGAGTCATCTGAGTGAGGGGGTCAAGGACTCTCCCTCACCATCTCCACCACCTCCACCTCTGCTGTAATTCGAAGGTGGTAAAGAAAAGTTGTCAGGTCCTTCTTCATCTGGATACTATTGTCATCCATCTGTGCCACTGTGAAGATGCGCATCTTGCACTTGCGCCACACCTTAGGGCAGGGGATGGGGAGTGAGGAGACATAATTCAGAGATGGTGAGATACCTTCTAGAGAGAGACATTGGAAGAAATGCCCAGGCTCCCACACCACTGGGCAGAAAAGGGAGTTACAGATACAATTCAATGGTAAAAGGAATCCCTGTCTTGATCCCATCCAACCAAAAAAAATTATGCCTAAGGTTCGTCCCCTAAGCATTTTCTCCAGGATCCTTTGGAGAGGCACTTCAGATTAGTAGAAAGAGCAAAGGACTAGAGGTTAAAGACTCCTAGTCCTGGCTCTGCCACACATTTTAATCAGACACACCCTTTTACAATTATCTTGATAACTGCTTTAGCATGAGCAAATAAATTGCCATTACTGGGCCTCAACTTTCTTGTCTTGTTAAAAGAGATATTTGTTCTAGACTAGAGGTTCCTTAAGGGTCCTTTCCAGCACTGACATTCTATTCAACGGCCCCTTTAGTTTGGGTATTTTATAATCTAAGGTCCCTTCCAAATCCAAATTTCTATAACTATCTATATATTTATCAGCTACTTTCCTAAGAAGAGTCCTTAAGGGATCTCTGGGCACTTGGAAGAGTAGAGATACTAAAAGGGCAGAAAGTTGATATGGAAATGTGACTGAAAGAAGGAGATACATCTCAACTTCCACTCCTTTGAAATGTTTTTTTTTTCCAGTTTCCAAATTCCCTGCTTCACTACCTAGCCCAGTTTCCAGCCCCCACACATCATCCCTTCTTCTGTACTCCAGCACTCCCCATCTCACCACCATAAACACAAACCTTGTGGTGCTTCAACAGGAAAGGCAGTAACATGAGCATGCCACCATCATGCACAATCCACCACACATCAATGCTGCCTTCAGAAAAGCGCTCAGGATTCCCAGGAAACATGGATACATTCTTGGTTACAAGCAATGCCAAGTGTCCAGCTGTGGTCTCCCGAACCAGTTCTGAGATGACAATATCAGCATGAGCCTCGGGCCTAGAGCTCTGAAGGCTGAGCTCCCTCCTCCCTCTGAATCCCATGAATGGCTAGCTTCCCCTTCAAATATGACTATATTGATCGCTGTTCCCTTGGAGCCTGCTTCTGGCCTGCTCAACCTGAGCACTAAACCAGGGGTCAGATGCCTGGAGTTCCAGTTCCAAGTCATGATTTATTTACTCTGTGGCCTTGAGCAAAACATTTAACCCCTCTGTAGCTCAGTTTCTCCTTAAACAAAATGGAAATAACAATCCCTGCCCTAGAGGCTTGTTGTGAGGCTAAAATGAGACATGTGAAAGCTCTTTGCAGAGTATGATAAGTAGGATTATTCATCATCTGTGAACTGTATTTGCCTTCAGCCTAGTGTGTCCCATGTCCACTGTGCCTTGTAAATCATCCCCTGGAGCACAGAGACAAAGACACAAAGGCAGAAGGAAGAATAATAATAATGACAATTATATTGCTCTTTAAGGTTTGAGAAGCATATTTATCCTGTTAGAGCCTCACAATTGTCCTGTGAGATTGGACTATGGGTGTCATTATTCTCATTTTATATACAAAGAAAACAAAGCTTGCCTGTGGTCAATGTTAGTTAATGTTAGTGGTAAGATTTGAACCCGGGTCTCCTAGACCTCAAATCCAGCACCTTATCTTCTATACCACACTCTCAAAGAGACATAGCAGTAGAAGCAGGGAAACTGAAGGAAGCAAATAGGAAAAAACAGAAGCAGAGACAGCATGGGGACAGAACAAACAAACAAAAGTAGTCAGAGACAGAGTCAGAGGAATTTAGGGTAGAGACAGAAACAGATAGAAATGGGCAGAGAGGACCAAGAGACAGTCTTAGAGAGAGAAACAGATGGTGATAGAAATAGATCTGGTCCTAAAAAAGAACAAACTTTGTGACCCTCCCTGGCATGGGGCCCACTCCAAGTGCCCCTTCCAAAAGATCCCCTTACCGATGAAGTTCCTCCAGGTCTGGTGGTCCTCCTTCTGGCGCCAGTTCCGGGGCCAACCAACTAGCACAGTGTTATGCTGTAAGCCCCCAAGTCCCCCTGACTGGATGAGGTGTGATACCCCATCCCGAAGGTTGGAAGAGATCACCACCTGGCAGAAACCCTTCACCTTTTCAGCCTCCATCAGTCGGCGGATAGACTTGAGTGAATGAGAGGGGACACAGGGGACAAAAAATAGAATCAGAAGCAGCTGAAGCCTTTTAGCTCTAGCTTCCTCAGTCCCTCTGACAGATGAATGACCAAAGCCCAGTGGAGCAACACCCAAAGCTATCAGGCTGCATAAGGAACCAGGAACCCTCTTCTTGTACATGGCCTCCAAGCTTCCCTCTACAGTTTACCCTCACCACTCCTGGCCTCATCCCTGAGAATGGTGGGTCCTCCCAGCCCTATGGATTTCTAAACTGGTGAACACTCTGGTACAATGGGAAAAGCCCCAGACTAGCAATCAATAGGTCTAGCTATGAGTCCCATCTCTTCCTCTAACTCTGTGACCTTGAACAAATCATGTGACCCTCTAGGTCCTAGTATCTTCACCTGCAAAAATGAAGAAGCTGGACAGGATTATCTCTAAGGTTCTTTCCAACTTTAACATCTCATGATGCTATTCTGGGAAACATGGGTATGGAAGTGGAAGGAGGAGTGGATTTTTAGTCAGATTCAATTTCTGATTCTGTCATTAATGCGACATTTTGGGCTAGTCTCTTCCCTCAGTCTAGGCTTCAGTTTTCTCCTATGCAAAATTAGGGGGATTAGATCGACTCTGATCTCTAAGGTTCCTTCCAGTTTTTACATTACAATAATTTCTGGATGGGAGTAGCTCAAACTAATCTTTCAAGGCCTTCCCACTCTCAAGCCTATGATACTTTGATACCTCTTCCGCCCGCTGGGCCTGGGGGTGGTTGTCCAAGAAGGTGCCCTCCAGCACAGAGCCCACAATGGTCAGACCCTTCCCAGCCTTGAGTTGAGAGGTCAATGAGAGTAGCTGTGGATGCACCACATTCTGGTCCTGGTCCACTCGAACAAGCACAAGCAGCTGGGGCCTGGAATGAGAGGCAGGATTGAGGGGAGAGAGAATGATATGATGAGAAACTGGTTCAAGGCCATCATGGAATAACTAGCAAGAGAGAACCTGCATGGTATCGAACATGAGACATAGATTCAGGCCTTGACCAAGGGGAGATGGGTCTTAAAGAACCATGGACAGGGAGGGAGCTAAGAGAATGAGGCTATACCCCTAGTTCTCTTACTGACTTACTGTATCACCTTGGAGAAGTCATTTCCCATCTTCTTACACCTTATTCTTCTCTAACTGTTCCACACAGCACTACATCTCCTGACTCTGAGCATTCTGTCTCATGCCTGCAATGCTCTTCTGCCTCATTTCCACCTTCTGTCATTCATGGCTTTCTTCAGGTCTCATCTAAAATCCCACCTTCTGCAAGAAGTCTTTCCCAGCCCTTCTTAACATTATTACCTTCCCTCTGAGACTACTCCCAGTTTATCCTGAACATAGCTTGTTGTATGCAGTTGTTTACATGTCTCCCCCATCAGACTGAATTCCTAGAGAGTAGAGACTGTTTTTTGCCTTTCTTTGTACCCTCAGCACTTAATACTGTACCTGGCACATAGCAGGCCCTCAATTAATGCTACTTAACTCAGTGACTAATTTATCTTGCTTCATTTTCCTCATGTGTAAGATGAAAGCACTGGATATGGGGAGATGGTTTCTAAGGTCCCTCCCTGGTCTGGCATGCTATGTTCTAAGGTCTTTGCATCTCTAACATTCAATGAGTCAATATCCAGCACATGGTATCTGTTGGGGGTTTGGGGAGTGGGGAGAAGGGCTTTGGGAACAGGTGAAAAAGTAGAAATCTACTCAGCTTTAGGGTAGAGTCAGTTCTCCAAGCATGGAAAATTCTTTGAAGAGAATTTATTGAATAGGAATGGAGTGGAATAGATGTCAGAATAAGCAGAGGAAGCTAAAGGGGTCAGGTTCAAGGAGCGTTCCCCTTCCTCCCACACCCCTGCTACTCACCTCCAGTTTTTGGTGTGGGGAGGACCTTCTTCCAACCTCAACAGGGCATACCGGGCAGCACTGAGGGATAGTCCTCTAATCCCATCACCCCACTCCTTCTCTGCCCTAAGGTCAAAAAAGGTATAGAAAGGCATTAATCAAGGGGACCTGGTAGACCTATAATTATCTGAATTCAGGGTTATAGGGGCTGAGATGCTTAACCTCAAATTCCCCTCAGGGAATTGAGGGAAGGAAAGAAAGAAAGAATAAAGGAAGGAAGGAAGGAAGGAAGGAAGGAAGGAAGGAAGGAAGGAAGGAAGGAAGGAAGGGTGGGAGGGAGGGAGGAAGGGATCATTTAATTTTTCCTTTACTTTTCCAGCAACCTATCCATTCTCTTTACCATTTCCCTCACCCAATACCCTCTCCCCCAACACTCCTCATTTCCCATATCTCCAATTGAATCCAGTTTCTTCCTTTGCTCAATGCCATCCCAGTTCCTTCTATCATCCCCAACATTTTCTAATCCCTTCTTCTTATCCCCTCCCCCACCCTAAACTTCAGCTATCACTCACCCTCGGTATTCAATGTATTTGTAGATGAGACCAGCAATGAGCATGGCAACCAGGGCATAGTACCAGGAGCATATGAACATGAGAGCCAAGCAGAGGCTCATACCCAGAAAGGAGAGGGTCCTGAAAGAACATAGGACAGAGCCATGGAATAAGCACCAATTTTTCTCCCTCCAATCTACAAGACTTTTTCCTGGGGAAAATCTATATGTCCCTTCAGCATACACATATCTTGGTGAAATAATGTTATAGTGGTCATCTGATAAGATTCTGTGGAAGGATAAAATTCAGCCACTTTAAGAGCTAGTTTCATTTTGGCATTTTCATCACTGGAAAAGGGGTAGAGGAGCAGATTCTTCTCCTCCCCACCTCTTAACCTATTGCTTGGTTTCAGGGCTGGTGCTGGGATATATTGTGCATCTTAGGAACAGACAGCCCCCTCTCAGCCTATGACTCGTTCATTCAAGTTAGGGCAGAGGCCAGCTAAAAGTTGTTCTACAAATAAAGAAGGCAACTAGGATGTAGGATACACAAAGACAGGAGAAATTAAGGAATAATTAAGGAATGGGGTCTCCCAATCAGCCCAGGTGTTAGGAAGCAGTGAGGCAGCTTCTTAAAAATTGACCAGAAGAACTTACAAGAAATCGGACTATGGAAGAGTCAACCGGTAAAAATGAATGGAAAGACCTCCTCCCTCCCCCCTTCCGCTTAGAGGATAGAGTCCTTCTTTAGAATCTTTCTTTCCCTCAATAGAGAGTTCCAGAGCTAGCAGACAAGGGTGGGGAGAGCTCAACATGGGCAATGGCCAGCCCCAGAGTGCACACCAGTGATAGTAGCGGAAACGGGGCCTCCAGTTGGGTGTCCTCAGTAGCGTCTGCACTGCACAGGCCAAGTTCACAAACATGTAGCACATCAGAAAGAACCTGGAGCAGAGAAAGGGCATAAAAGACAGAGAGAGACAGGCTTGTTCTCAGAGTGCAGAACCAGCAGCACGGGGAAAACTTCAGTCAGGCAGATTTTAGCTCATTTAAGGAAAAGCCTCCTGACAATTAGAGCTATCCTGTGGGGTGGGTCATCTTGAAAGGTAGTGTTTTTCCCCTCATTAGTGAATTCGAGAAAAGACTGGATTTGTAGAATGGATTCTTGTTCAGCTATAGATTGGACTGTTCAGATATAGAATGGCCTCTGATGTCCCTTCCAGCTCTTAATTTCTGTGATAGGGACAGAGACAGAAACAGAAACTGCACGATTGAGGTATTTGTTGCAAAGGAGCTAGTCCTGGCTTGGGAATCAAGAGACCTGGATTTTAGCCCCAGACATGTCACCTAAGATCTCTATGTGATCTTAGGCAAGTCATTTTCCCTCTCTTGGCCTCAGTTTCCTCCTTTGTAAAAGGAGGGGGGTTGAACTAGGTGAGTTCTGAAATCCATCCTAGCTTTAACGTTATGTAATTCTTTGGTGAAATGAACAAAGAGGACAAAAACACAAAAATGAGACAGAGACATAGAGACCTAAGAAAGACTGAAACTCAGAAAATGGGTAAGAGTTGTCCAGGATGGGTGGGTGGTAACCAGAACCCAATAGGGGATTATGGACTCAAGTTCTGACTTCTTTTTGAACAATGCAATAAAATTCCAATAGAATGGAATAACATGGATGCCCTCTTAGAATTTGTTGTGAAGGAGAGTGACCTTTAGATATATTGAAAGGGCTATGAGGACATGCTGACTGTTGCATCAGGATTCACAGAGGAAGATGAAGGGAAGACTCCACATGAACAAAACAGAAGGAAGAAAGAATAATGTGGAGGGGTGGCTAGGTGGCACAGTAGATAGAGCACTGGCCCTGGAGTCAGGAAGATCTGAGTTCAAATACAGTCTCAGACAGTTAACACTTACTAGCTTGTGTGACCTGGGGCGAGTCACTTAACCCCAATTGCCCTGCCTTCCCCCATCCAAAAAGGAAAAAAAGAATAACATAGAAATATTAGGGAGAGGGGAGCCCACATGGAAAGTATGGAGGAAGGGAGAATGTCCTTTGCTTGACTGTATTTATTTGTTACAAATGAAGGCTCTATTCAGGAAAGGGGTAATTCAGAATGATATTGATATTGAAAATTATATTGAATGATAATGAAATTACATTGAAAAAAGTTTCATCAAAAACATTTAAAAAAGGAAAAAAGATGAGAGAGAAAAGAGCCTCACATGAAAAATGGAAGAAGAAAGTAACCCACTTCAACAGGAATGGGGGAAAGGGAGTTAAATGGAAATAAATAAGACAGTGGCAGGGCACCCAAATTGAGACAGTGAGGGAGAAGAAGAAGGGATACTCACATGGAGAGAATTGGGGCAACCTCATCTAGGGAGGCAATGAGGATGCCAATCTCGCAGATGCAGGCAGTCAGGAGTAGGGCCCATGTTGGCTCCCCATTGGCTTTGCCATGGCCAAAGACCTGAGGGCAGAACAACAATCATGTTAAGACTGGGACAGAAAAAATAGGGTCTTTCCATTCCTCTCCCTTAACCCTAAGATCCAGAAAAGCAGAGGCTCTAGGGGGGAATGGGTTGGGGAGGCAAATGGGATATTATCCCCATCCATCCCTTCCCTGATAGGCCCCTGGGCACCAAATCCTTTCCAGCTACAGGACCATCCCTAACATGTACATATTAGGCCTGGGTCATCTCTAGGAAGAATAATTGACCCAGTGCATACTGAAAGGGGTGTGGGATATGTGTGATTTGGGAGGGAGTATGAAGAGGTCTGAAGCTATCTCCAGGGAATATGAAATATCCAGGTTATGGGCAGGGGGGACCTCCAAAGTTATTCCCAAGGAATAGGAAAGGATCTAGAGTATAGAACACAGGGTAGCTCCTAGGGAGGGTGGGACTTGGGGATTTGAGGGGAGTGTGGCCTAGGGCATCCAGTCAGGGTTGTGAAGTGGACTATACTGTCACATCTAGGGACATAACAAGATCTATAAAGACCAAGGTCTGTAGAGACAAGGTCTATATGTGTATAAGCCTTAAATCTTATGCACCAACATGAGCTGGGGAGTTACCTCCTTTTCCTCCCAACCCCAGTCCCTGTTTAGTTGTCCAGTTGCATCCAGAAGATATGGGCAAACTTCAGAGAAGATAAGCTCTAAAGCATGGAGCCCAGAATCACCTCAGTTTGCCCTAGAAATGAATCTGCTCCCCAAAAGATGATATTGCCCATGAGTTCTGGTACCCAATGTGACATACCCCTCCTTTATTTCCTACACACACACACCCCTACCTCCCCCCTAAATCACTTGCCACTGACCCTCAAGAAGGGCACAATGCCATCCCGAGAGATGGCCTGCAGGAGGCGAGGGGCTCCTGTGAGACTCTGCAGCCCGGCACCACAGGTGGAGAAGAAGGAGCCAATGACAATGACCCATGGGGAGGGCCAAGCCAGAGTGCCCACCACCAGGTTCCCGTTCACTGCTTCACCAAACCTAGGAAAAGGCAACTCTTGGGCAGGGGCTCCACTGATATGAGTGGCACCCACATAACCCTGCTCACACCCTCCACTCAACCCTCCCACAGTCCAAGATAACAGGTACTTATCTTTTAAGGATCTTTCAGACCCCTTCTAGTTCTCTTTCTATGATTTCATGCATCTATGGGGACATCCTATGTACCCAGCCCTAGACTCGATGCTATGGGGAATCACAGAGAATCCTAACACATGGTCCCTGTCCTTGGAGAGTTCATAGTCTATTTGTGGAGCAAAGAGAAATGTGAAATGGCTGGAGACCTACATATGACGTATATGAGTAAGAGCTGAGTGATAGAGTGAATGTGTGTTATAAGAGCTCAGAGGAGCAAGGTATCATTGTGAGCAGTCAAGGGAGGCTTCTTTAAGGAGGAGAGAATTTCACCGTGGGTAAAGTTTGGATAATTGAGGAGGAGGTACTGGCAGAGAAACAAAGGTATGGGTGGCAATGTCTAAGGCAGGAAGTTGTGAGGAGGTGAGCCTGGTTGGAACAGAAGACTCATACTGAAAAGGTACCGGAGAGGAGTTTGGAGCAGATTGTGAAAGGTCTTAGAATACCAGGTTAAGAGCTTGGATTTTGTCCTAAAGACAATAGTCATTGTAGGTTCCTGATCAGCAAAGTGACATTTTCATCTGGTGGTATTTTAGTCTTGGTCTGGTGGCAGGTACACACCCTCTCTCTTCAGTCCCTCCTTTCCAATCCTTTCTGAGCGTTTGGCTTCCCTGAAATACCCATCATCCTACTTACTTGTCCCTCAGGACGACTCCCTCAATGCAGGCTCCAAACAGGACTACAGAGCTGATGTCTTTGGATTGCAGAGTGAAGGAGAATGAATCCAAGATGACAAAATCCTGTCCAGAGAATTGGGAGCCCCTGCCTCTCTCCTGGAACACACACACACACACACACACACACACACCCATCCTCTACTCAACCACTTCATCTAAGTTAGCTTGGGACTTTGGAGTACTCAACAAACCAGGGCTGCCCCTAAACAGGCCAGGGCTGGTAGTGAAAAAACAGATTTTAGTACTGGAACTACCATTAATTTGTGTGATGCTAAAAAAGTCACTTTCCTTTATGTGTCTCATTTTTTTCCTATGTAAAATGAAGAGTTTGGACTACTAGGCAGTCTCTAAGATCTTGATCTAGCATTCTATGGTCTAAAATCTCTTTCAATTCTGAGGTTTTATGTGTCTAAGGATACAGACAGCAGAAGTGGTAGCGATAGCCAAGATGGTACCAGTAGGGATGGACTTCTGGGCATCACGAAGGTCCCCTGAGCGATTGGAACCAGCCATTATCCCTGTGGACAGAGTAATATAGCTGGAGCCAGGGCTAGAAGCAGGAGAGTAAGGGACAATCCAGAAAGTAGGACATATACACAAGCACATCATCTCCCTCATCCCAAGTTTCTGCCTCTCCCTCCTTCCCTTCACCTGTGACTGAGGGGAAATAGATGCCGACCAGGAGGGTGAAATAGGAGGTCATGTCACTGAAGACATAGGGCTGATCCAGGTTGAGAGGAGTTGTCTCAGGAAGGGGTATTGAAGGCGTCCCCTGCCTCTCTACGATCACTCCTTTGGTCAGGTAAGTGCTCCAAAGGTTTTCTGTGGAGAGAAAGGTATT
This sequence comes from Petaurus breviceps papuanus, assembly GCF_028583685.1. NCBI lineage: Eukaryota > Metazoa > Chordata > Mammalia > Diprotodontia > Petauridae > Petaurus > Petaurus breviceps. The sequence goes on from NW_027187265.1 coordinate 2,610,692, forward strand.
CTAATGGAGACTAAGGTCAGGACACTCAGGATAAAAGATCAACAGTCAGAGTCTCTTTGGGGCAGCGGGGGGGGGTCTAGATCGGAAGAGGGGGGGGGGGGGGAGGAGGGGCTTCGGGCTAATAGCAACTTTCTCATTGAAAAATCACACATCAAACAACCTT
>NW_027187265.1:2610954-2643035 GCF_028583685.1 Petaurus breviceps papuanus
GGAGGGGAAGGTCCATAGTTTTCTAGTCTAGAATCTTTTCCTTCAAGAAATCCATTCTTATAAGTTCAACTCAACAAAGCATTCCTTGATTGCAACCCTATCAAGGAGAAGTAATCCATCTCTCCTTCACCTGTCTCATAACCACTTTATTCTTGTCTTACATGCTTACTTATATTCTAATTCAGATTGTAGTTATCTTTATGTAATAAGCTTTGTCCTTTCTACTAAATTACAAATTCTTTGAGGTCAGGGACAGTGTCTTATTTATCTTTACATCTTTCCCAACAGGGAACTTAGCATTTTGCATGCAGTAGATACTTGTTTAATAAATGTTTGATGATCGAATGGGGGAAAACAACCATTCATATGGCACCTACTATGTGCTAGGCACTGTGCTAAGCACTTTATAAGGATCTCATTTGATCTTTACAGCAACCCTTGGAAGAAGGTGCTATTATTATCCCCCACTTTACAAATGAGGAAATTGAGGCAGACAGGGGTTAAGTGACTTGCCCAGGGTCACACAGCTAGTACATATCAGGCCAGATTTGAATTCAGGTCTCCCTGACTCTAGACCCAGCACTCTATCCACTGTGCTATTTCTCAATTGATCCCCTTTGCCTCCAGAGTGCTTATTCTAAGGTTTCAGAGCTTTACAAGGATGAAACACAACCGAACCACAATTCTATAATAATATACTCATAATAACACCTCACATTTCTTAAGCACTAATAGGTTCATAAAACTCTTAGCAGTCTTGTGAGATAAGTGGAACAAGTGATATTATCCATATTTTATGGCTAAGGAAACAGGATTAGTGTCCTTCATTTTATAAATGAGGAAACTGAGTCTCAGAGAGGGGAGAGGAGCAGCCCCAAAATTTAGAACTAGTGTCAGATTAGAACCCAGATCTGTGCTGCCCTGAGTCCACCACTCTTCCTGGATGTTTATAGACATTAGTATAAGTACTGTTGTGACCATTTTACAGGTGAGAAAGTGAGACTTGGATGACTTGCCTTCTCTTCTCTCCCCTTCCCTGCTTGATAACACCCAAGAGACTAAACAGTGTAGCCAGGAGTGAATTCAGGCAGAAAGCCTCCAGGGCTTTTTTCTCTGTACCACAGCTGTCTTAAAACCTCCTGCCTCCACACTTCCTCCTCTCTGGTCCATCATCCCATGGGAAAACTTGCCTCAGCTCTTCAATTTCCCCTTTGATTCTGACCCCCTTAGTTTCCATACCTTTGATGAGGCCACTGGCTGCTCCAGGGATGCCTTGGATCTCGGTGACATTGTTAAGGGTGAAGTATTCATCACACGTGGCATTGAGGAATCGGGAGGAGCAAAACAGTCCCCACAGCCTGGTGGTCACCGTTTCGTTGCCCTCCCAGGCCAACTTGGCACAGATGTCAAAGCCGTGTCGTGAGAGGGTGCGGTTCCCCAAAAGACAGATTCTAATAAGAAGGGGTAGAGACTTAATAGGGCAGGGACAGTGGGACAATAACCTGGAAACTGGGAAGAAAGGATCCTTTCCTATAGGCCCTTTTACAGCTAGGGCCTGAGTCCCCTATACTTTGCCTAATGAGCAGTCTTCCCAGGATGATAATAATAAATCATGTTTCTTTATAGACTGAGTATTTTCAAAGCACTTTTCTCACAATAGCCCCTGAGATAACTGGGGCAAGTATTGTTGTCTCCATTTTATGGATGATGAAACTGAGGGCCAGAGAAAAGCAACTTCCCCAGCGCTAGTGTTAGATCCTCTAAAATGAAATCTTTTGGTTCCAAATCTTGGGATATTTCCACATCCTGCCTCTACCATAATAACTCACATTTGTCTTACTGATCTTTTTTTTTTTTTAAGCAATCGGGGTTAAGTAACTCGCTCAAGGTTACACGGCCAGTTATTTCTGGGTGTGGTGCTAAGTATCTGAGCCCAGATTTGATCCCCAGGTCATCCTGACACTGGAGCCGGTGCTCTTACTCTGTGCTACCTGGCTGCCCCTGTCTTACTGACCTTAATAGAATCTGCCCCCAAATATAGACCATACCCATACAAGACTTGCTTTGAAAGCAAAAAAAAAAAAATCTAGATTTATACCGAAAACAATACTAGTAATAGCACATAGAGTAGTCATATTTGGGAGAAAAGTATAGCCTATATTTGTATCAATACAATATACAACACATTATCATCATAATATATTTTATGTAGCTATTGCATTTGATTCCTCACAACACCCTCATTAAGCAAGTAGTATATGTATTATCCCCACTTTATAGATAAGAAAACTGTGACTCAAATAGAGAAAGGGACTTGTCTACAGTGACTCAGTCTAGTAGGGACTAGTCTACAGACCAGTGGTCTTCTGTGACACCCACACTGCCTTTTGGGTGGTTCTCTTCCTAAAGGAGGTTAATTAACTCAGCGTGCACCAACACCACAGAAGGGCCACAACAGAGGAGAAGTAGGAGATAGGGAACAGTGGCTGGGGGATACAGCCCAGAAAGGGGTGGTGTCCTAGTGTCTGAAGCTTAGAAATCAAAGATCAGGGTTACAGAGCTGGCAGGGCTCCTAGATGAGGCCCCAAAGCCTGAATGACTTGTCCCAGATGACACAATGAGAAGTGACCACACTGGCCTCCCAAAACCCAGTCTTTGGCCTTTTTTTGCAACACACAGGCTGGGCTGCAACAACTCACGGGAAGTTGGGTGGGTCAAAGGCAGACTTGATGACCCCCGCATAGATGGCAAGGATTGAGAGGATGACACAGCCCAGGAAGACGAGGGCAAACTTGTTGACGTATTTGACGCCGACAAAGACGACTGTGGCCATGCATGTGAGCACGCAGGTGCCATACACACGCATGTTGTTCAGCAGAGCAGCTGCCTCTCCACTCGCATCCTCAGCCTTGAAAATGGCCATGGCTGGGAATATGTATGCCTGGAGGGACAGGTAGAGAAGTAAAGGAGGTCCCCTTCCTTCCTTGGCCTCTACCTCTCATAGGATCTTAAACTCCCATAACCTCCTTCTGGTTCCAGTTACCACCTCAGCGGCCCTTATCCCTGGGCACCTCCTTCATCCTCCATCTTGTTCAGTCATGACTAGACCTCTTCCAGAAGGCCATGAAGCCACTATTCAGTAACCTGAAATATGCTTTATGCTTTCCTTTTTTTCCCAACAGAAGCCTGAGCCCTTCAATTTTGTTCCAGTGGTTTTGACTATGAGGGACTGATCTGGCCTACCCGTCTCCTCTTTGCATTTGTTACCTTCTCAGTCAACCAAGTCTTTAACTGAGTTCCTTTTGGAAAATCCCTTACCCTCCTTCTTCCCAAATTCAGTCACCAAATCCCACCAATTCTACCTCCTCAGTCCCTCTTGTATCTTGCTCTTTCTCTCTATTTCCACTGCTAACACCTTGGTTCACTTCTCACAGGAACCATCCTAACAGCCTCCTAAACTTCTCTCTCAGCCTTCAGTTTCTCTCAATCTGTACTTCACACCATGTCCAGAACAATTTTTTTCTAATTCACAAATCTGACTGTCTCCCTCTTCAGTTCAAAAAACCTTCAACTGCTCACCAGGACCTATAGCATAAAATCCAAGTTCCTTAGCCTGGCATTTAAGACCTTACACAATCTTGCACTAAGATGCCTTTGTAGGCTTACCTCCCACCATTTTCCCATCTGAATTCTTTGCTCCATCTGGAGTGGTCCTCAATTTCCCTGTAAAGCTTGGTCTATACTTTTCTTCCTCTTGGAATATTCTGTTTAGTTCCTCTATACTTGATCTTACCTGGCCTTCAAGGCCCATCCTGAATCATACCTTCTCCATTAACCCTTCCCTTGCCCTCTATATGGGAGTATTCTTTCCCTCTCCTGACCACCTGTAGCACTGATTGTAATCTTCTCCCACAATAGTTTATATTTTCATGTCTTGTCTCCTTAACTGGACTGTGAGTTCTTTGAGGGCAGGCAGGGACATTAGTTCCATCTTTATAGACTTCTCACTGCCTAATAATAATAGCTCACATTTGTATAGTACTTTACTCTTGGCAAAAAGCTTTCCTCAGAGCCTATGAAGTAGGTAGTACAATTATTAATTCCACTTGATGACTGAAAAAACTGAGGGTCAAGGAGATAAAGAAATTTGCCCAAAGCCAAGGTGAAGGAATTTGTCTAAGTGGTAGGGCTGGGATACAAACCCAGAATCCCAGAGTTGGACAGGACCTGAAATGCACTAGTCCAAGCCCTATCTGAAAAGGAATCCTCTTTCAAGTGGCCACCCAGAATTTGCTTGAAGACTTTTAGTAAGGGGTGCTCATTCTGCTTTGGGGCAGCTCTAAATGGGAGGGAATTTTATATTTACAACAAATCCTAAAATCTACTTCTCTACAGTTTCCTTCCATTGCTTCACCCTGTCTTCTACATGGGCAATCTTTCAAATAGAAGTATTGTAATGGCCCCACCTTAGCCTTCTCTTCTGTACCCTAAACACCCTCAGTTCCTCATATGACTTGGTTTTCTGTGCTCTGTCTATACTGGTTACCTCCCAGGTCTTCCGACTTTTACTTCTCTTCCCACTATACCTCAATGCCTCCCCTTTATATGATCTTAATAAGGGTTTATTGACTGACTGATGGCAGCCCTCCAGAATTCCAACCCTCCTCTCACCAGCAGGATCTCGATGGTGCCCAGAATGTACATGGCTCCTGCAAAGGTGGTGCCAAGGTAGAAGCAAAGGCCTACAGCTCCCCCGAACTCAGGGCCCAGGGACCGGGAGATCATATAGTAGGAACCACCAGCTGTGGGAAGAGAAGGCCGTGATGGGACGGAAGAAGGCTGCATGGGGAGAGACCAGGCTAAGGGCAGCATGCAGGGGTGATCACTTGGAGGGATTGTGTCTGTATTCCCTGTAGATCCCTAGGAGAAAGACCCTAAGCTACCTTAGGGAATGACTCTGTGCCAGATTAGCAGTATTGATCAGCAGATTTCTAGTTACCCCAAAAATAAGGTCATGGCTCAGGAGACAGGAATGAGAGAGGAGGATTCCTGACTCAGTTATGGTCCATTCATCATTAACTATACCAACCAATACAGACTAACTCCTCCTCTTCCCAAGGGCATTGTGACTGCCCCCACCTACCCCAAAGGCACCTGCATTTCAGATCCCAAGGGTACCCATTATTTCACCACCCAGAAAGACCCAAAAGTAACCAAGGAACTCCCTCTCCATTTACCACCCACCAAAAAAAACCCCTACACACATAAGAGGTTCCCATTCCCATACCTGGCACAACACCATTGGTAGCAATGGCACTCATGGAGATGGCGGTCAGCATGGTCTGTGTGGACACAAAAAAACATCAGAATTTGGAGAAATATTGTAAGGCTGAGGAAGGTGGAAGGAGAAAGAAAAGGAACAGTTCATATGGCCATTATCAGCTCTCACTGATTTCTGCCCTAATGGCTCTTGCTTCTAACTCTTCCTTGGCCCTGTTCTCACTGCCCCCTGCCCCACCTTCTCCCACTACATCTCTTCTACCCAAAAAGCCCCTTTGCCCAGCTAATAAGCCCCATTCCTCAACAGATAATAATCATCATAATAATATTAACAATGTAACACTTCAGTGTATAAAAGCATCTTGCATACATTATGAATTTCATAACAAACCTGTAATGGAAATAGTGCTAGTATTGTTACTTCCACTTCACTGACAAGAAAATAGAACATAGGAAGCAGAAGGGACTTGGCCAAGGTAACACAGTTAATCATCAGCAGAGCTATGGGCTGCACTCTGGTCTAAGAGGTGGAATATAGTGATCTTTCACCACATGCAAGCTGCCTCAGAACCCCACAGATACCCTCACAATGCTCATCTCTTGGTGGGAAAAGGGTACAGCCCAGGAGCAGCTGATGTCATGTTCTACCACAGTTCCCTCTCGGCCCCACTTATGTATCCCAATGCAAACAGATTAAGTGAACATCCAGGCAGCCTTGAACAGGGAAGAGTTCCAGCAGGGCAGCCTAAGTAAGGGGACAGGGAAGGGGGCGGGATTGGGGAGGTGCAAGCCCACTCGTTTTGCCTTGGTAACTATGGGGGAGTTCACAAGCTGATGGCATATATATGAGACTCAGATATTTTTTAGTACCAGCTGGGAAAGGGCTTCCTTCTCCCCCACCTAATACCTCCCAGCATCAGTCATTACAGGAGCAGGTGGCAAATTGTAGGGCTCTGGTTCCAGCCTTGAATTCCTTCTTTGGGCCCCCTCTTCAGTTCCCTTTGTTCCTGCACTGACTTCTATCTGAGTGAGAACTGAGGGGTCAGGGAGGTGGAGGGGGTGGGAAGGGGTACTTACACAGGAGCAGCAGATGAAAACCATGCAGAAAGATTCCATGATGCCTGCAATGCCCACTACCCAAGTAAGCCTCAGAAAAAGAATGACACCAAAGATATTTTGCAGACAGGGCAGGTACACACCCATGAAGGTGCCCATCCGAGGGGCCTGCAGAGAAAGGGTTCAGGTCACCTTGACTTCTTCCCATCTCTTTCCAGCCCACCCAGCTTTAACCTCTGGTTTCCCTAGCCAGACCTTTTTTTCTAAGCCATGTTTCAGCACTCCATTACAGACAACACCACCCCCATTATATACCATTGTAATTCCTCCTCCCTCCAAATCAGACCCAAATTGAATTTGAGCCTCCCTCCCATCTCCCATCTGTCAGCCCTCCTCCTATCTCCCATCCTTTCATCCATTTCCAATCCCTTCCCTCTCCTAGCCTGACCTCAGTCCACTCCACGTGCTCCCACCTGCACAGGTTTCTTTTTGCCACCCTCATTGTTCTCAGCCTCCTCATGTTCCCGGCTGCCTTGTGGCAAGTTGGTATAGTTGGCCAGACCACTAAGCAAGGATGAAACCATGGGACTGGTGTCCATCTCCTCCTGTGGGAGAAATAAGGGTTATCAAGGGAATGGATTTCAGAGAGGTACAGAGGGTAAGGGAGAATGAAACCTGTGAAATGAACCAAGGAAAGGGTACAAGACAGGGATGGGATGGGAGGAAGGTATTGGAGAAGGAAATCTGGGAGAGGGCAGCAGAGGGGGGAATGAATCTGGGAGATGGGGATAGAATGGCAAAGAATGGACAAGATGGACAAAAAGGGGGATAGGATATAGAGAAGAGACCACTATGGGGGTTGCAAGAGAGAAGAACCAAAGAAGTCATAGAGATAAAGGTGACAAGGGACAAAGAGCATGTTATAAGGGAAGGTGGCCATAAATATACAAAGAAAACAGGGACAGAGATAGAAGGACAGCCCTCCAGGGAAAGGTAGAAGGTGGGTGAACAGTGAAATGGCGGCTTTTCCTTCGCCAGTGCCAATGCCGGGCAATCCTGGACCAGGACCTTCCAGAGATGCCCCCCTTACTCTAGTTGTTCCCCACCTACCTCAAACAGAGCCATGTTCTTGCCATCATATTCCTTGCCTTTTTCAGAATCAGTGCTGTTGATGAAGGGACTGCTTTCCTTGGGGTTGCCATCACCTGAGGTAAGGACATAGAGGAGTCATAGCCCTGACACTGCACAGTACTCACACCTCTACTCACTGCTATTCCTGGCCCATCTGGACCCCTCCAGAGCTCTCCCGAACCTTGTCCTAGAGCAGGAGTTCTTCACCTGTTTTTAATGAACTTTTAAATGAACTTGTGGTATTATGATAACCACATTTCAATATAATTGGTTCCATTTGTAATTCTATGTATTTTGTACATTTAAAACCATTATTCCAAGGAGTCAATACACTTTACTAGACTGCCAAAGTGGTTCGTGATACACAAAAGGTTAAGAACCCTTGTCCTAAGGATCAAAGTAGCAAAGGATCCTATTCCTCTGTGCTTCCTATTACTCACAATACATTTACATCTCTTTAATTTTATAATGAATTTTCCTCACAAAAATAGTCCTGTGAAGTGCAAAGATTATTGGATTATCATACCTATTTTGCAAATGAAGAAACTGAGAGAAGAAGGAATTTTCCCCAGGTCACAGAGGAGAACTTTTTTTTTCAGTGGTGTGTAGTGTATCATGGTAAGGAGGGCAGGCAATGTGAGGAAATCAGCAGATATAACAACTAATAGTTTATAGTTCTTTGAGTTTATAACATGTTATCTCATTTGATGTTCACAAATCTGTGAGGTATGTGTTATTATTCTCATTTTCCAGAAGAGAGAACTGAGGTTAAGTGCTTCATCCAAGGTCACACAGCTAAGGTGGGTTTCAAACAGAGACTTTTCTGACTCCAAGTCCAGTGTTCTAGCTTCTATATCACTTAACTGTGGCTGATTCCACCTGGAGATCTTCTTTTATTTTGTGCTTCCACTTTCTCCAACTTTCCTGTTCAGCACACAAATCCGGTGCAATGCCACCCCTTCTATATCTTTCTCTCACTGCTGCCAGATTGTGCCTGGCTACCCCCTTCATAGAATCTTGGACTCCCTGAATATCAGATCTAAAAGAGACCTCTGAGATTATCTAGTCCAACATGAATCTTAGCAAGTGGTCATTAAGCTTTAGCTTGAACATTTATTTTGTTACTAGATATTGATGAGCTTGTGACATTTGACATCTGTCTGTCTCGGTTTCCTCATCTAAAAAATGATATCACTTGCCTCCCAGGGTTGGTGTTGTATGGATAAAAGGAGGTAATGTTTGTTTTAAATTTTAAAGAGTTATATAAATGTTAGCTATTATTGTTATTACTACTACTAATTATTGTTATGATTTCCCCTCAGTTCACTGCAGAAGTGGAAGAGAGCCATAAGGACTGAGGGCTATTTGTATTTTTCTTTGTTTCATGGATTACCATAGCCAAGTAATTCATCACTGTTGGCCAGATGACTAGCAATGAGCCTCTCTATACTTGGTCCTCAGAAAGCAGATAGTATGCTGCTGGGATCAAACTCTTTCCAGTAGTAGAACTTGCTAGGTCTTATGCTCTACTGGCAAGAACCCAGGTACCATGATGAGGCATCACAGTAGAATTATGGAATCAAAGAGCTAGAGCTCGGAGGGACCTTAAATGTCATCAAATCTAATACCTTCATTTTGCAGATGAGGTTACTGCGGTCCAGAGATGTTGTGTCTTGCTAGAGTCATACAGGTAGCAAGTATCTGAGGTGGAACTTGGACCCAATTCTTCTTAGTTAGGGCAGCCAGTGACTCAATGGATAGAGTACTGAGTCTGGAGTCAGGAAGACCTGAGTTCAAATTCAATCTCAGACACTTGCTAACTGTGTGACCATGGACAAGTCATTTAAACCCTGTTTATCTCAGTTTCCTCATCTGTGAAATGAGCTGGAGAAGACAAGGGCAAACCACTTCAGTATCTTGTCAAGAAAATGACTTTCAGATGGGGTCATGAAAAGTAGAGCACAACTGAAAGGACTTAACAACTTCCTAGCTCCAAAGTGCAGCCAGCACTGTATCCACTATCAATCACTTCTTAAACTGTGGGTTGAGACTCCTTATGGGTCCATAGTTTAAGAAATGCTGAAGGGGTCATAATCAGGGAAAAGTTTAAGAAGCCCTGCTCTAGGACTTTGTAGAAGTATCAAGAGTCAGAGAAAGGAAAACTCCAGGTGATGTTGGTTCTGACTGGTCCCCTCCCTGCCTGGAAATTCCAATTACCCATAGATATGGATTGGGGGAGGGACATATATATTCTTCTAAGCTAGGGAGAGTAAGGAAGCAGTCATGACCTGGACATTCTGCGCTATTACTTGGACTCTTAGAGACTTAGTTTATTTGGTAAGTTATCTTATCTTGCCCCCTCCTACCCCAGGTAAACACTTTAGTACAAATCACTCTGAAGTCTGGGACTCCCCTCTGTAAGAAGTTGGCTTCTTTAAAAAAAAAAAAAAAACGTTGGCTGCCTTCCATTTCTACACTTCTTTTTAGTTTTTAGTTTGGGTCTCTGGGTCTGAATCTCAGTCCCATTTTTAAGAGATCTTCTCTGTTAATCTGGCCACTATTAAAGTCAACAAAACCTTTTTCTTTTTCTCCTCTTAACTCTAGCACATATCCCAAGAGCTTTCTTTGTGGGGAGAGGTCATAGAATATAGAATGTTAAAGACAGAAGAAACTCTTTAACATATGTTAGAGCCTGAAAGGACTTGAGAAATTAGAAAACATGCTTTTAGAGTTAGAATGAGAAATCATCTAACTCAATCCCCTTCATTTTACAGGTGGGAAAACTGAAACCCTGAGAGGGGAAGTGACTTACCCAGTGTCCAATAGCTACTTAATGGCATAACCATAACTAAAACACAGGTCTTCTGGCTCCTAAAATTAAATGCTCTTTGAACCTTAGCTAATATGCAAATCCTGCACCACAGGAAAGTGAAGTAATGAGAGGGTCCGTTGCTGTGGGTGTGAGGTTGAAGCAAGATTCTTTTCCCCCGTTTTCCCTCACCCATGGAGTTTGGAATGAATGGAGACTTAGAGATCATTCATCATCCCGAGGTCTTGATGTGTGATGTGATCTGCCTACAAGTACAACTGGTTAGTGGTAGAACTGCTGGACTAGAACCCAGATGACCAGGCTCTCAATCAGCTGCTCTTTCCATTTTGCAAAACCCCCTACATATCTCCCAGTGAAAGAGTCTGAGGTGAAGAGAGAACAGAGAATGCCAGGGAAAGCAACTTCTGGCAGTCTTAACATGTCTTCAAATCCCCATACACTTCCCCAACCCTCATTCTAGCCCAAATGGAACTTTCTCCTAGCACATCCCAGGATTCCCAAATTCTGGGCCCTTACAGCCTTAACCTTCATAAGTCCATCCCTGAAGAGGGTCTGGAGCACTCTCACTCCCATGTGGTCTCCCTTTCCTCCAGTGACTAACCATTGACTCAGGCAGAAGAGAGGGGCAGGTACTCTGACCCCTCAAGAAAGGCAGTAGTGAATGGAACAGAGCCCACATTTTTTTACTCCTTATCTTTTCCCCCTCTCAAGCCAAGAGCAGTAGAAAGAGTGAGAGGTGTGTCTCTCTCAAAAGCCCCTCTTTTAAGGACAGGACAAGTGGCCCTATTTTTATTCCAGGAGGGGAGTGGAGAAGTGTCTCATTTTCTCATACTTCCTTAGGACCTGACCAGCGGAACGTGGGGAAAGGCAGCCTCACTCCCTCAAGTCTTCCTTCCCCCTCAGGACAGGGCCAAGTGACGTATGGGGTAGGGTCTTTCTCCTTCAAGTCCTCTAAGAATGGGACCAGTGGGCTAAAAGGAGGTAAGAAGTGTCTCACTCCCTTACACCTCCTCCTTTCCTTAGGACAGGGCCAGTGGCGCATGGGGGTGGGTGTATGAGTGACGCAGTCCTAGCTCCCTGCCCAGCCCCCGCTATGGGGGTCTCAGCCGCAGAGACCTCCGAGCTGCGTCTCCATGGCAACCGCGCGGGGCTGAAGCGCAGGGGCCGCGCGCCCGCAGTTGCTTATGTAACGCGGCACGCGGCGCGGAGAAAGGTGGGAGGGGTGGAAGAGAGGGGAAAAAGAGGGAGAAAAAGAAAGGAGAGAGAAGAGGACAGGAATGGGCACCTGTCTTCCCTCCTCCGCACCCTCCCTCAAGTTCACTGGACCTCATAGCCCCCACCCTCCCTCTAGATGGGAGTCCATAACCGGTCCACATAAGGCGAACCCGAGAACTCCTGGGTCAGAGGAAGAGAGGGAAAATCGGTCACTGGGGACCCCAGAAGGCCTGGGCAACATTGGGGTTCTAAAGCCCCGCCCACCTTCTAGTCTGGGCGCCCAGAGGGAGGGGGAGCTAGGAGGAGACGTGTTAAATGGAGCACAGAAGGTTGGAGGTGGGGAAGAGGGAAGACGAGGAGGGGCGTGGCCGACGTGGGGGCGGGGCAGAGGAGGGACCGAGATCGGAACCCTCCTCCCCTCCCCCTCCGCCTCTCTGGGGCCCCAGGGAGCACTCAGCTCGAATCGGCTTTCAATTAGCTGCAGCGGCCAGAGCTCCCGGGGCGAAAACAACATCTCAGCACGGACAGTGGATCCTCCCCCCCCCGGGGCCTGGGGACTGGAATCCCCGTTCGAAGCTCCTCGGTGTTCCCCTATTCTCCAAGGCCTGTGGGGGCAAAGGCCCAGATAAAGCCCCCTCATCATTTCTCAGCCTAGAGCAGGAATGTTAGAAGATGGAAGCAGTCTTAAAGAGTATATAGTTCAGCCCCCATACTTTACAAATGGGGAAACTGAGCCCCAAAGAAGGGAAGTAATTTGCCCAAGGTCACAAATTGTGTCAGAGGCAGGACCAGACCCTAATCTTTTGACTCCAGTTCAGCATTCTTTCCGCTACAAGCTGCTCTATCTCAGATGTCCATAAATCTCTCTGGACCCTGTGCTGACTGGCTCTTTCCCAGTTTTCACTCCTCAGTCTCAACAGATTCTCTTTCTGATTTCCTTGGCCTAGTCTGGTCTCCATACTGAGGTTCTGGCCTCTCCTTTTCTTGGAGGTGGGTAGAGAGGGAGAGGGAAAGGAGAGGGAGTGGGGGAGAAAGAGAGAGGGAGGAAGAGAGAGAGAATCCTGTAAACTGGGAACCAAACTCCAGGAGTTCAAAGCTTTGGGGGAAAGGTTGGACTTCTAATCCTTCCTTTTCAGAAGCCCTTCCCAAGCCTGGGGGGGGGGGGGTCCCACAGAAAATCTCTAATACACCTAAAAGTATTGGAGCAAATTGGATGAAACAATGGTAAATTGGGTCAAAAAGCTCCCTCCAGGGACTTCTAGTCAAAACCGAGAGAGGTTCTTTCTTGATTTAGGCTACCTCTCGAGCAAACTGGAAGTTAGGGAAAGAAGACCCTATAGCCAAGGTGCAAGACCACCTTCTCACACCTTCTCTTCCTACACTCCTCCTTTCCCCCCACCCCCAATGTGGACGCCCAGGGCACTGCAGCAAGTAAGACTCTGCCAGGCTTCCAAAGCGAGTCCCCCTTTTCCCCCGCCCCCCCCCAACACCGCAGCCTGAGGTTGGTGTTGGAAGGGAGGAAGGGAGGGAGGAGAACTGAGAGCCAGGTGACTCCAGGGTCATGGGAGGGGGTAGGGGGAGGGGGAGAGAGAGCTTCTGATGGAGTCTCTTGGCTCTAGCCCTTGAGGGGTCGTTCCTTACACTCCTGAGGTTAGGGACTGAGAGGGCTTGGAGAATTGGACAGTGGAAATGGCCGTACAAAGGCTCACCTTCTGCCTTCTCATCTCCATGTCCATATGAGATAGAGACAGAGACAGAGACAGAGACAGAGAGCTAACTCCTCATTTGGCCCCAATTTCCTAGGATTTCCAGAGGCAAATAGTGAAGCCGCTAGGTTAAAACGTCCCGGAGTCTCTCACAATCTCTGCAGCCCCTTCTCCCCAGATAAGCCAGCTCCACAGTCTCAGGTTCAGCTCCTCCGGCCATCTCATAGAGGTGGCTGCCAGTAGCTTGGGCCCTGTCCATCAACGAGGCCCAGGGGAACGTTTACAGTCGCTGAGCTCAGACAGCCCGACTGGGAGCCGAGTCAGTGCGCAGGGGGCGCTGTGTCGGGAGGGGGGGCGGCAAAAAGGAGGGGGGCTCGACAGACTTGATGAATTGACTGACTGACTAGGGGTGACTGGGAGCCGAAGGGGGAGGCTGTACCTGGAGGCTCTTAGGGAGGGCTAAGGTAGGGGTACAGCGAGCGGGTGTCCAACAGATAGAGGACTAAGACTGAACGTCGAGCCATTGGCAAAGGCTTCTCATTCGCCGCAGAGCGGTCCGCAGTGCAATGATCACTGCTGCGAAGACCCCAGTGATCAGGTCCAGAGGAGCCCCGCAATTGGAGAACTGCGGAGCCCAAAAACTGGAAAGTTCCCCACCAACCCCAAAGTAAAAGAAGATACTATACTCCCGAGGGATGGGAGAGATGACCTGGCTGCGTCTCTGAACATAGCCAAATAGACGGGGGAAAGGAGGATCGTACCCTATTTAGGAGCAAATACCAAGGGGAGGGATAAGTCTGATTTTGACCTAATCACGTCCCCCAGGGTGGCCTAGGGTAAAAAGGCTCCGATAATACGAACCCTATCCTCGCCCCCTCCCCACTTTTCCCTACCTCCCAATGTCAGCACAGACAGGACTCTGCAGCCCCAGCCAGGAGGTCGTCACATGACTCCCACCCCCTATTCCCCCACTCTCCATTTCCACCTCCAACATTCCCTCTCCGATGGTGAGCTCCGTGCGGCGGAGTGGGGGGAGGAACTGCAGTGGCTTTTGCCCGGAGTATAGCCAGGCGGTACTTTGCGCTAGGGAAGGGGCACCGACTCCGCGATTCCCTCTCTGAAAACAAGAAACCCAGATCTGACTCTGGAAACCCAACCCTGAAACCACTTCTCCAATACACTAGTTCTGACCAGCCCTTTGGGCTGTTCAGACCATTGCAGGAACTGTACCACTTTGCCCCTAGAGCCCCAAAGCCACTGCCCCAAGCAACCCCCAGGCGCTGCGTCGGGTGCATTCCAGAACCTCGGACAGCGCAGAGCGCATTCCAACAGAGCAGCGCCCACGCCTCCAAGCAACAGCAGCTGCCCCAGGGGGGCAACTCAGAGCCTTCCTCTAGTCCCCCACGGTAGTCTATTTCTCCTGGGGACAGCCTCCTCAGCGCCTCCTCCCTTCTCCACTGCAACACTTGCCCACCCCCGAGCCTATAACCCCGGCCCCCAAAGGTGGCAGCCCCCATCTCTGTCCTCCTGCCTCCCCCACCCGGTAGGCCCCCGGCTTACCCGGGTTGGCTCCCCCGTCGCCATCCTCGCAGTCCGTCAGGTTGTTGAGCATGGTGGCCGCCGCGCTGCGCCCCGGGGGCTGGAGCTTGCAGCTGCGAGGCGTCTGCCCGGCCTGGGCTGGAGAGCTTCCTTCCCACTCCCCTCCCTTCTACCGTGGAGCACTCCCTTCGCTCTCCCTTTCGTCCAGATCTCCCCTCGGCGCAGGGGGAGGCTGCAGTGCAGAGCCGCCGGGCTCCCACACACACACTCCCTCTCCCGCGCACACACCCGGACACAGACCCAGACACACACACATACACACACGCTCTCACACCCGCGCGCGCCCCCTCGCAGCGGCCAAGCTGCTCAGCTCATCTCGTATGCAGGAGGCGTGAGCCGCTGGCGGGGTTTTAGGGAGCGGGGAGGAGGAAAGCTAGGGAATAGAGGGCGCAGGGTGGGGGGAGATCTAAGCTAGCGGGGACCCGCGGCTTGCGTGTCTAGGGGCCGGGAGGACGGTGAAGGGGGGCGGGGGTGCAGCTCCCCTGAGCAGACGCAGCGCGCCCCTCTCTCTGTGCGGGTGGGGCTGTGGCACGTGGACAGGTGCCATCCAGCGCCCTAAAAATAACACGGGGAACTGGGTCGTGGCCGTCGGGAGCCGGCCCCGCAGCGTCTGCTTTGGCCCAGACTGGTGTGAGGGTGTCGGGGGGCGGTGAGATAGTCCAGTAGGAACTCCAAGCCAATGCCAGCCTCTCTGCCGGGGAAAGACTCCCCCTTCTCTCCACCGCCCCTCCCCCCATATCCTAGTGAAGAAGAGAAGGGGGAGGGAGGCCCCAATTGAGTGACAGAGCAGATACCCCCCATGAGCTCAGTCCTTCTGGGGAGGAGACATGGTGAGCTTTCTCATTCCCACAAGTACAAAACCACCTAAATCCAGGCCTCAGAGACCAGCCCCCTAAAAAGAACACCCTTAGATGCCAGCATAATCTTCCTCCCTGGGAAGTGTTGGGGGTTTGGGACAAGGAGGAGAACACTAAGGTTTCTCGGCTAGCTCCTGCCTCCTCCAACCTGGGTATCTGAGATTGTGGAAAACTGAGGCTTGGGCCTGGACAGAAATGTGAGAGGTAAGGCCATGGTCTTTGGGGGGGGGGAGGGGGGGGAGAGAAGGGGGACTCGGGGGAAGGTGGCCACCTGCTGGTTAGGGACAGGCTTTCCTGCTTTAGTATCCTAGTCCTCCAGTCACTAATCCATTAATCCGAGGATTTTGATTAGGAGCTGCCAGTACCAACATTCTCCCTACATTCCTCTCTCCCTCTTTTTCTCCTTTCTCTTCTACCATTTTGCTACCCAGAGCCCCTCTCTGCCTCTGACATCTAGCCTTGGGCCAACAGTCACAAGCAGGAAGGTGTAGGGGGGGGGGGGTGAGGTCCTAGGCAGCAACTTGTGATAGGAAGGAAAAAAAGGAAAAGAAAGAAAGGGAAGCCATGAAAGGGGAAGGGAGCATATGAGGCTTTAGAAAGGCCTAATATGGAAAGAAGGAAGGTGCTGCAGGAGGAAATCACATTCAAAACATCCCCAGTCACAGTGACCTGAACCTCAGTCATTCTCTCTGGCTCCAAATGTCTTCCTCACCTTACCCCCCCCCCCAGCCCCTCCTAAATCATTAAGATTTAACAGGGAATTGAAATCTAGCTCATATGCTCAGCTCTTTTCCTCCCCCTTCTCCACTCCCATTAAAGAAAATGTCCTCAGCTTCTCCTAGAGTCTACATGATACAACCACCACTCAGTTCCTGGTCTACAAATTAAACTCATGGGCTCTGGAGTGGTAACTCCAAAGCTCCAGAATCCTTTTCTAGAATGGCTATGGAAGACCTCCAAGGGATAGGAGAGTAGATGGACAAAACCCAGTCTCAGGACTTGGGCCTGGAATGAAGAAACCTAGCTTAAAATCTCATTTCTGCCATTTATTATTGGCTTAAAAACCATATGCAAATCCCTTAACTTCTCTGAACCTCAGTTTGCTCATCTTTAAAATGTGGAGATTGCACTAGATGATTTAAATGTTTCTTCCAGCTTTAAATCTTATTATCCTTTCTCCATCCCTAACTACTCTAGGGAAGGACAGAGAAACAGAGTAGAACTCTTTATATCTTAGTGTATCTTAGCATGAGTTAGAAATGTGAGCTATGGGGCAGCTCGGTGTCGCAGTGAGTAAAAGCACCTGCCCTGGAGTTGGGAGGACCGAGTTCGGTTCTGGCTTGAGACACTTAACACCCACACAAATATACTAGCCATGTAACCTTGGGCAAGTTACTTAACCCCAATTGCCCTCCAAAAGGCAAAAAAAAAAAAATGTGAGCTAATATTAGTACTAAACTGTGAGTTTCATGAGGGCAAGAGCTGTGTCTTATCTAAATTTTTCATCTTCTCTCAATTCTATACACATGATATGAGCTTAATAAATGATCATTGGATTAATCAGTAAATAGCCACTGTTATGGGCCACTGACTTCTTCAGTACCATGGACAAGGGCCAAATGTCCAGATTGCTTTTCTTGGACCTGTCATAGACCTCACACTTGGTCAAGCATGTGGCATCTCTTAGAGGTTAGCCTATCACGTATGGATTGGTCATGAGAGAAAGATGCTACTGACCACAGTGGCCAACTGACTTGGGTTTTCAGGGGACCCTTCAGAGATTGGAAATGATCCTTGAGGATGAGGATGGAGATGAGAGGAAGTGTTTTTCAGTCTCCTAACTAGATCCCCAGAAAGGATATGAGAGGAGTGATCAATCATAACTACAGAGGACAACAGTGAATCATGCCTCTCACCTTTCAGCACAGAGTTAGTGAACTATAGTTGTAGGGAAAGGCATACATTTTCAGATATGGCTAATGTTTTATCTGTTTTGCTGGACTTTATTTGTCATGAGGGAGGGTTCCATGGGGTTGGAGGGAAGCAGGAAGTTCTATTGGTGACAGTGATGTAAAAAATATCAATAAAATTTTTTAAAGAAAAAATAACTTACTGCAAATATGAACATGTATATGGACTAGATCCCCAGGTTTATTTGGTGCCTGAGTCTGCAGAGATAGTTGATAAATTGAGTGTGGAAGATTTTCATTACTAGCATAAGAATTCCTAGGTATCTCCTACCTTGTAGAGACTCCCTTGCCTCTGTTGCATTCCATCTCTACCATGAAAGGTAGGGTATGGATCACAAGTGGACACTCACTGCCTTTCCCTGTGATCCATGAAGAACAAGCTCGAGGTGTTTGAGCAGAGACTGTATGACCACTTGTTGGAAATAATGTAGATAGAATTCCTGCTTCAGGTAGAGGTTGGGCTAGGTAATTCCAGAGGTTCTTTCCACCTCTGATACTCTTAATTCTGAGCTCTTCTAATTCTAGGGACAATGTTCTACCTTGGTCCAACCAAAGGTTGTATCTTGGAAGCAGAAGGGAAGCTCAGGCTAGGAACCTGGGATAGGCACTGGAAAGTCACTAAAGGGAACATTCAGGAAGAACTGTAGGAGTGGCCATGATTCTGGACACAGAGCCACCTCCAGAGCACCATCTTCTGGCCAGAATAGTCACCTTTCCCTCCAGATAGAGAACCTAGCTCTATACTGCTTAGAACCCTTGTCCGTCACAACATAAAGATAGACTGGTTATGAAAACCTAGCTTCATGATAAACACACCTCACTTCTCTCGGGAAGAGGTCAATTCAGAGCTCAGATATGGACCTCTGAAGTCTAGTCCCTCTGAAAATTGGATACTGGAAAGCATTATTTGGTTATTTCACAATTCTCTAGCCATTTCTACAGTCATATTCTCAATCCAATCCAGGGTCTCATGTGGTGAGATCTGGGAGACTTTAGCTTGAGGATGGGGGGAAAAAACTTCTTCTGTCCCAAGAGACCCCAAGACTTCTGATTTGTCTGCCCACACCTATTCCCACTTGAGTGGAATAACTAGTTGGATACTTGGATAACTAGGAAGGTTTATCCACCTTGGATATCAAATTCCCATCTCCTGAGAGTTATCCATGTTTGGGCAGGGACAAATTTCTAGACTATGGGACCTTTCAGTAAACACATATTCACCCTTTGCCCCACCCCTATCAGATTCCCCTGTTTAATTCACAGAATATAATGATTGAAGGAAACTTAGAACAAAAAAACACACAGAGAGAATGTCAGAGTTGGAAGACTTTCGAATATAGAATATCAGATTTTGATGGAACTTTCACAATAACCTGGTCCAACTTAACTACTTTGCAAGTGAAAAAAAAACTTGTGTTCCTATGTTGATGTTATTGAAGAAATGTTTATCTCAAAACAAGTTATTGCCATCTCTGCTTTCAGGAAGGCAGAGCCTACTGGTTGCTAGTACATGCTAGGTTGGGATGGAGGAAGAACCTCCCAGGCCCCCCCAGAAGGGACAATATTCCCCTCACTTTGGATCTTACTTTACCCCTCAACCTTCCTACCCTGCTTCCCTTGCTCCCACCCCAGTCTCCACAACAAAGATGCCTTTAGGCCCCACTGATACCCTCCTCCAACATCTTCCCCCAAAGCCCTAGGTTGCAAATGATGAGTCCAGCAGAGTCCCCCACCCCCTCACTGCAGAGCAAGTCAACCACCACCACTATCTCCGTGGCAACCAGTGGCTAATTAACAGGCTGCAGATCCATCTCCATGACAACAGGACCCTAACAGCCACAGAGTCCCTAAGATTTGATCTTATCCCCTCTCCCCTGTTCCAACACAGAGGCCCAGGTCTGGGGCTTGAGAGGCATGAGCATCCACCCTCAACCTCAGACTCCTGACTTGGATCGCTCTGGTTCATTGAGAGGAAGGAAGAGGGGGGTGGGGGGGAGAGAAAGCCTGTTGCCATGGTAACAGCAACCTTCTTCATAACCAGTTTGCTGCCATGGAGATTTCCAGGCAGCTCACCTTGTATATGAGGTGTGACTGAATGGTCTGACCATTCTTGGATCCTATGCACTGGGATGGGAGTTAGGTGTATATAGAGTGGAGTTATGAGTATAGGCCATCTGCTCAGGGGTGTTCCTACCTTCTGTATTGGTAACATTCTCCTCATGGCACAGATAGGGAAACTGAGGTGGGGGTAATTCATTAGTTCCCTTTTTGCCACATCAGTGTCATTCTCTCCATGAAGAAACAGAAGCAGAGTAGGTAGACAAGAATAGAATTCATTGCCTATCCCCATCATTCTTGCCCTGGTACAGGTGGAGAAGAGAGATAGCATGGTTTGGTAATAACCTTCCTTGGAATTAAGAAGACCTGTGTTCCGGATGGCTAGGTGACACAGTGAATAGAGCACCCACCCTGGAGTCAGGAGGACCTGAGTTAATCCGGCCTCGGACACTTAACACAAACACACAAATCCTAGCTGTGTGGCCTTGGGCAAGTCACTTAACCCCAATTGCCCTCTAAAAAAAGCAAAAAATAAAAAAGAAGACCTGTGTTGAAGTTCCTTTGACACATACTGACTGTGTGACCCTGGGCAAGTCACTCAACCTTTCAATGCCCACTGCAAAGCAGGTATAGATTTGCATTGGTAGATAATGGAGTTCCTTATGCTGATAAAGCATGAGTGCAGTACAAAGTAAAATAGATGAGGAAAACAAGCCATAAAGAACTTCATTGGTTCAAAGGAAATTGTTAATAACAGAATTGAGATTTGGGGTATAGGCTAAGGGTCATATACCACTCCCCATCAAACTCTCCTGGGACAGTACAGATTTTCCCTTAGAATCCAATTTATGTTTAGGGCAGAAGTCTGCAGTCTGCAAAACTAACCCTTATCCCTTGATAAGTAAGATAATAGCTTGAAAGTCAATGCTAAGGTTGACCATTAAATCCTCCCACTTCCTCTTCCTTCCATGCATACTTTAACTTCACTCCCCCAAGGGACCCACTCCTGTTCCCCAGATGGAGAGGAATAGAGAGAGTTTCCTTCCACTTGAAATAGGAGTAGAACAGAAACAGCTGGAGCAAAGAGTCAGGCAGGTGTTACATCCCTTTAAGCAATCACCTCTATACTTCCCATGTAAGCCTATAGGAAGTTGGATGGTTGGACCTGCTTCCAGTTTTGGAGGGGATTAAATGGTTGTCTGATTTACCTCATAGAGTTAATCTTTAGATATGAGACATGGCCACAGGCAAACACAACAGCTACACACAAAAACACAAATACATACACACAAGTATTGTCTCACCATCCCTTGGAACTAGGGCTTTCTTACTCAATCAGATTTCATTTGCCCTCTTAGGGCCCACAGTCAGGGAATGGGCTCAAGGGAGGGGTCTGCATGTAGTGGTAGTGGGGGGGGGTAATGTTCTAAGACTTATGGGACATCAAAAATACCCCTTTCATCCCTAAGTGTGGGGTGAAAATACTACTCCACCATCCCAACACACATAAACCTGCAGGCATGGACACTCATACCATACAATCCCCACCTCCAGGAATTCGTCATCATTAGATACATAGACTGTACGAAAACACAAAGAGAGATAAATTTGTACACATAGACCACACAAGCTATTCCATATATAAAAGGGTAGAATAGCCACATCTCCTACATGTACAAGGATGTGCTTGGGGCAACCACCCTTCCGAAACACACTATTACATACACGATTTAAATATTTCCAGGGCACAAACATCTGTATTCTCATACCTCTCTCCCCTTCAAATATACACAGGCCACACACACATATACAAATGGACCATCCCTTGATCAGGAACAGTCAGAACAGATCTGAGATGAATATATTCCTATACACCTGCACTCCTATCCCCACCTCCCATACACACACAAAAGCATATATGAACAACAAGCTTACACACCACTCTACATAAACATTGTGGTTTATACAGACATTTGCACAGTACTCAAAGAGTGAGTCAAATTTCCAGAGGTAAGGGGGACTAGGACAAGAAAGAGTTGGGAATGCTTGATTGTAACATTGCTACAGCACAGAAAGACTAGGCTTAGCCTCAGGTATATAAGACCAGCAATTCATTCCAATAAGGAGGAAGGAGAAAGAGGAAATGAAGATGAGGAGTAAGATGTGTCAGGTAAGGAAAACTAGCACAAAACCAGAGGATGAAAAGGGAACTGACCCACCCCAGATGACAGGTGGACAGAGATAGGCTGAGTACACAGGTGTTGGGAGGGCATGGTAGAATAATGCCCTTTTGGCCTCCCAGCTAGAGTGACAAAAGAAGAATGTGTCCCTTAATCTTCCTGAAGATCACATCCAGGAATAGGTGGCCCTAACACTTCAGCATTGGCCGGAGTGGCCAGGGTAAGATGCTTTCTCTAGGGAGTGCACTGGGCAATAATTGGACTAGGGTCCAATTACCCAATTATCCCAGCCAGTCACAGTCTCAGAGAGGGTCAAAACTGTAAGGGATCTTACAGCACTATTGAGTTCACATCCCTTCTGTTTTGCAGGTGGGTGAACTGAGGCCTAGAGAAAAAAAAAAGATTTGTTCTCAGTCATACCCAAGTCAGTTAATCCTACAGAAGTGGGAGGCAGGAAAAGGGAGAGGAATATGGTAGATAAGGAATATCGTGCAAGAAGAGGAACTGAGTAGGAACCGAAGTTCTAACAAAGAACTATACTGGGGTCTGCCTGGTTCCTCAGCCCCCTGGAGCTTCTAAGGCCTGTGAAAACATTTCCCTTCCTTTTCAGTTCTTCTAATTTCCCGTCCTGTCCTACAGGAATTTAGAGAAACCAGGCCCGAGGGACATTCTTCCTTTCCCATAGGGACTGAGGCACAGGATGATTTGCAGAGCAAAGATCAAGAGACAAAACAGGAATCTTGAGGCCCAATCCAATGCCAGATTCCTTCTCGCTCTTCAGGACAACTGATTGGCGAGAGAGGAGGGCAGGGGTTCCACCTGGGTCCCTCAACTGTTTTTATGGGGTCAGGTTCCTCTATGGCTCCGAAAACCAGGAGTCCTTCCTCTAACCTGGAATACTAATTTTCTTCCTAGAGGCCCCAACCCATCCTAGGCCCAGACTTTTGTCCCATACTAAATCCAGCTAATCCCCTCCCGTCCCCTACTCAAATCCTCCCCTTTTAGACTCCACCTCCTCTCGGCCAAATCCTCCCTATCTATCCCCTCTTGGCCACTACTAGGTACCAATTTCCCAGAGGACCCCGCCCTTTCCAAAGGCCCTGCCCACCTGAGGCTAGCCCTGCCCCTTCTTCACAAGGCCATTCATCAAGTTAGTCCCCACCCCTTGGCTCTGGCCCCGCCCTTTCTTCCCTGGCTAACTCAACCCCGCCTCCTTTCCTTTAGATCCCTGGCAGCTATCTTCCGAGCCTTGGCTACCTTTGGCGTCTTCTCCCCGGCAACCATGAGGGTCGGGGTCCAAGTGGGAACCCGGGCTGGAGGGCCCCTGGTGTCCCACAGGGGACAGAGAGGTGACTGTGAACCTCCGGCTCATGGTGCGTGCGAGGTGGGAGTTCGGGAGGAGGGGGTGGGGTCCAGGTACTGGGTGCTCAGGTTTGAGCCGAGATCTCTTAAGTAGCTGCAGCCGGGTCTCCTAGAGGGAGACTGAGCTGTTCTCCCCTCTCCTCCCCCCGCCCGGCTACCGCTACACGCCTCGCAGGGTCCTAGCGCCCTCTACGCCCTTGCTTGGCCTCTCCGTGAGGACAGCCCCCAGAACAGGAAGAGGTATGGGTGTATTTGGCTGTGGGTGAAGGGGGATAGGTGGGGTTGAGTCTTTAACCCCACCCGGTATTCGCTCCCGCTTCTGGAGATCAGCTTCCTTTTTCCAGTCAAAAGGAGTCTCCTCGCTGTCCCGTTAAGTCTTAAAACACCTCCCCCACCACTTCTACACACAGACCCCTCCCCCTCAGCCTTCTTCCTGATCTTGGGCCCCAAGAGGACAAACGAAATCGGATTGAGCAAAGGCTTCGAAAATCCGAGTTTATTAGAAACATTCCCGACTGGGAGGAAGGAACTGGCACTGCCCTGTCCTGCCTCCCGCCGCGGGCCGGCCCGCACCTTCCGCTCCTTTCAGATCTAACCCCATTTGCACAGCAAAATTTCGTCCTCTCCTTCCTTAGCACCCATGCCTATGGCTCTGGCAGCGCCCAGGGGAGCTGAGAGGTTAGTCCTCTGAGCAGTGCAGGAGGTCGTAGGTCACGTAGCCAACCTGATCTACCTTTTTCACCTGGTCATGAAGGTTCACTCGCCAGAAGAAGTGGTCCCGGCAGAAGTACGCCTTTCCTAGGGGGTGGAAATGGGGAGGACTTGTGAAGATAGTATCTCAGATCTGGAAAGGGATCTCGGAAATCATCATCTCTAATCTCCCCACCTGGTGAGGGAATGTACTCGACGGTCTAAACTTCCACCCATTAGGACGAATTCCCTCACATGCAGTCTTGGTAAGGGTCATATAACCTCTATTTGAATATTTCCAATGGTGAGGAGCTCACTAATTAAAAAAAAAAGCAGCAGAAAATTTTGGAAGTGCTTTCTTTTTTTATTGAGTTGAAATTTGCCTTCCTGTAAATTCCCCTTCCTTGCCTAAGTCTAAGACTTTTTCTTATAACTTATTTTATGAGAACTCTTCAGATATTCAACAGCCATCATTTCCCGAAATCTCTTCTCTAAGATAAACATCCCCCAGTTTCTTCAACCAATCCTTCTATGACATGAGTTCCCATCCTGGTCACTCTCCTCTGAAAAGGCTACAACTTCTCAATGTTCTTCTTAAAATGAGGTTCCCAAAATTCCTGATGGCATTTGACCAGGTCAGAGAACAACAGGACAGTCAACTCTGATTCTGAACATTAGACTTTGAATCATGGAGACTGAGATTTGGCTAACCACCACATGACAGAAATGACTCATATTGCGCTTGTGGCCAACAAAACCCCACCTTTATCACTGACTGTTGGCTGGCCACATTCTCCCCCAATATAGTTGTACTGATGATTTTTAGAATCTAAGTGCAGAACTCTATATTTATCCTCATTAAAATTAATTTTATTAGATTAAGCCCAATAATCCTAGTCTGTAGACTTTTTCTTGTATTGCTTTTCTGTTATTCAACACATTAACTTATCTTTCCAGTTTTTGTATCTTCTCCAAATTTGATAAACATTCCCCTGATCAATGGGTCAAAAAAAGAAATTAGGTTAGTCTAATAGAGTTTGTTCTTAGTGAACCTTGATTGGCTCCTGTTGATCACTGCTTCTCTTGCTCTAAATTGCTTGCAAGCTATCTCTTTCTTATGCCTTCTAAAAAAGGAGTTCTTCACCTTCTTTATGTCATGGCCCCCTTTGGCAGTTTGGTGAACTCTGTGGGCCACTTCTCAGAATTGTGGTTTTAAGTTAATAAAAAAAAGTACATAGGATTAGAAAGGAAGCTAATTCTATTGAAATAAAGATGTCTTTTTCCCATCTAAGTTCATGCCCCCCCCCAATTATATCTACAGACTACTTGAAGCTTATTGGACCCATGGTTAAAAACCCCTGTTCTGGGGTGGCCAGGTGGTGCAGTGAGTAAGAACACTGGCCCCAGAGTCGGGGTGACCTGGGATCGAATCCGGGCTCTGATACTTAGCACCATACCTGTGTAACCTTGAGCAAGTTACTTCACCCCAATTGCTTAAAAAAAAACCAACCCTGTTCTAGAAGGTTTTCAATATTTACAAACTGATTGGTCTGTACTTTATTTCTCTCCCTTTCTGTTTGACAGATCCTGTTTGACCTCATAAGGGTCCTGAGGAAAGGAGGCAGGGAATATAGAGATAGGCCCAGAGTAACAGGTCATAAAAGAGGGATGACCTCAGACCAACATTCCTTACCTTGATATAGGAAAACATCATGAGTGTCCTCCGGTACTCCAGGGAACATGCCCTCCACTGGGTAAGGTTCATTTCGGTCTACCTTTTGCTTCTTCACATCCAACCTTGAAAGAAAGTGTTGGATTTCTGCCCCATCCTACCCTAAGCATCCTGCCCACCCTGCAGTCACCTTCCTCTGCTCAGGCCCTCTCTCACCTCCAAAATTGATTCTGGCTGAACAATAGCACCTTGCCCCCATTACGTTGAATGGCACCTGTTATGCTGTGCACTTTGGGATCCAGACCCAGTTTCTCCAGTCGACGGGGGCCCAGAACTGACTGGCCTGTGTATACCCACACCTGTTGGCCTGCAGAAAGTAAGAGAGAGATTAGGGACCCATGTCAAAGAGAACTTTGGAAGAGTAGGATGATGTAATGTAAAGAGTGCTGGATTTGGAATCAAGAGACCTGGATTTGAATCTCTGCTCTGACATTTATCTAGCTATGTGATCATGAGAAAGTCATATAACCTCTCTGAGATTCCGCTTCCTTATCTGTAAAATGAAGGGGGGAGGAAGGAGAGTCACACTTTGCCTACTTCACAAGACTATAATGAAGAAAACACTTTATAACTGTTAAAGTGGTATAGAACTGTCATCTATTATTGACGGATGTAAAAGAAATTCTGTTCCAAAAGTACTCTTTACCTTTGCACTCTCCACTTACAGGGAAAAGGAGAGGCAGTGAGGTAAAGTGGAAGCACTGAATTAGGAGTCAATTTTTACTCTAACTCTACTTTTTGCTATTCAAGTATAACCTTGGGGAAAATCACATAATCTGTAAAATGGGGAGTTTAAACTAGATGGTCTCTGGAGTCCCTTCCATCTCCATAGGTTATGAACCTCTGTTTTATCTGGGTTACAGAACCATTATCCTGATCCATCCTCTAGATAGCATCTACAAATCATACAGGACTCATATCTTTTAAGGACCTTTCTGATGGGGAGAGCTCGGGAAGGATTGTTGGGAGAGGGGCTCCCTACATCTTTACCTGAGAAGAAGAAGAGTTTCTTAGTCAGTGGGTCTTCGAAAGCAGTGTCCAGTTTCCGGGGCAATGCAGACCAAGTGTTGGCGATGAAGAAGGGGCCTTGAGCCCGCCCTTTAGATCCCTGCTGAACTCTCCAGTATCGCCTGAAGGAGAAAGGAGGACAGCAGGGGGCGCTCAGCCACAGCTCAGGCCGTCCCCTCCCAGACCTGTATCCAATTCCCTCTCAGTGGTCCAGAGCCCAGTGCTCACCCGTCTTTAAAGAAGTGAAGCTGGCCCTGGATCTCAGCGATGGCATCAAATATCTGGACACCACAAATGTCATCAGCCGGGTCCAAGGGCCCAGTGGGGAGCACAGAGGGGTTAGCTGTGGGAGGGCCAGTGGGTCTGGCAGTGGGGGGCAGAGTGGGGCAGGCATTAAACTGTGTGGTGGAATCTGGCTCTAAAGGAGCCGAGGTCGGAGGTTTGGGGTCCGGCTCAGTCCTAGAACCTGAAGATGGGAACACAAAAATGGAATAAGACTTTTTTCTCTTTATCCCTCTCTCAATCCCTATTACTCAACTCCACGGGTAAACTAGTGCTTCTCCTGTCGCCTCTCAGTATATAGATGCTGGAATCAGGATGCTCTCTCGCCATTTGGATATTGGTTTTCTACCCCCTCTCACCGCTAAATCAGATAGTGTACCACCATCCTCACCATACAGATATTGGATTCCCCTCACGTCATCCGGATGCAACGGAGGTCCCTCGGTAAAACTGTACATTGGAAACATCAGTGCTTCCCGCACGGATGAGTGGTCCAAGCCCAGTGCGTGTCCAAATTCATGTGCGGCCACAAGGAATAAGCTGTACCCTGAACGAGGAAAAGGGGAATGAAGGAGGGGGTCCAGATTCTCACTCCCGGTTCCTTCCTCCTATCCTCACTGCATCTCTTCCCAGTCTTTGGCATCTCTTTCCCATCCGTGCTTCGCGCTATGCTGTATCAGCTCGAGTTCTTCCCGTAAGAAGCTTTTGCTGCCCATCTTACCTCGATCCTGACAGAACCCCCACTTGCGGTCACGGTCGAAGTTATTGGTAGTCGCACACCAGAGGTGACCATCACTGCGGCCTTCACTGGTGCAAGCGGAGTACTCTCGATTCAGGAAAGTGAAGGGAAAGACGCAGGGTTCCCCTTGAGAGTTGCCTCCGGATACCGCCGTATCTGTAGAAGAAGTAGAGTCCGGCGGTGACGAGGAGAAGCGTGGGTAGGACAGCATTCTCCTCCAGGAAGACAACGTGGGGAGAGGTGCGCTGGAAAGCAGAATCAGTACCTCGGTTGGGGCAGAAGCCATAAAGCTTGTCCTTATCGTAATTGGCTGTGGTGGCGCACCAGCGATAGCCGTCTGAGCGTCCGTCAGTGGTGCAGGCTGTGTAGGAACGACCCTCGAAGGTGAAGGGGAACTTGCAGGGATCTCCGTTGGCGTTACCATCCAGGGTGTAGAGCACTAGAGGCAAGAGGCGGTGCTGAGTTTAAGTTCAGCCTCCCTTTCGTTCACTAGCTAGAGTTCTACCTCTGAGACCTGAGGAGGTGAAGTCCGGAAGGGACCGCTGCCCCACCCCCCCTTTCACTCTTCCCTTGCTTTCTTTCCATCCCCGCCCCTAATGCATCTGGGCCCGAAGCTCACGTTCGCTGGGGCAGAAACCATAGAGTTGGTCGGTGTCGTAGTTAGCTGTAGTGCTACACCAAGGCAGTCCGTCAGAGCGGCCGTCGGCGGTGCAGGAAGAGTAGGAGCGACCCTCGAAGATAAAGGGAAAGTGGCAGGGGGCCCCCTCTGCATTCCCGAACCGCGTTTGGACCACTGTGGGAGGTGAGGGGGAGAAGAGAGTTAAGTTGGACTAAGGGAGAGTCTTGCCTGGGAGAGGAAGAGAGGCAAAATTCAGTGGAGATGGATGGGGGGTGGGGGGAGAAAGGAGGGGAAGAGGGATGGTGATACGAAATCTCACCGGCGCCTTTGCCCAGGGTCCAGAATTCATCGTCGTCAAAATGGGCATCTCCCTGGATTCCTGGGCCGGGGGGGAAAGCGTGAGCCAAAAGCCCATCTTTCCCGTCGAAAGGGTATCCATCACCATGTTCTGTCAAAGGAGAAGAAAAGAGGAAAGGGTCAATCTGAGGCTGCAGGAAAGGAGCTACTGGGACCTTCTCGCACACGCCGTTCCACCACGGCACTCCCAAGCCGCTTGCTTTGCTGTCCCCTCACCTTTGGTCCCAAACTGGATTAGGATGTCTGCATCCCCACTGCTGAGACGGGTGAAGGTAAGTGGGGTCACGCTACTCCACAGGGCGAAGGCTCGGTCGAAAGCGTCATCCGTCACCTCAGGAGGCAGGTCTGGAGAGTAATTCTGGACCCTGCAGAGATGAGAGAATCAGAGCACCTATCTTAGGGATCACCTCTGCCGTTACGACTCCTATTCTCCTATTTTCAAATGAGGAAACTGAAGCCAAAAGAGGGGACTATCTAAGGTCACATAAAGAGTTAGTGCCAGAGCTCGGACTGGAACCCAGGTCCCCTAATTTCCCGGTCTTTCCACCACACCAGATTGCCTCTCTGGTCCCAGGAATTCCTGCAATAGGAATTCTCCTTCACTCCCCAACCCCGATTTCTCTTCCTGCTAACCGATAGGTGATGTTCTGGTGTTTCCACTTGAGCTCGCCCTCGAAGGTTTGAAATCGGCCCACGTCGGGCACTCCGCAGCGCGGGGCGCGCATTGCTGCTATGGTGGCGCTGTCCAGCTCTCCCGTCACTGGCAGGGCCAGCTGACGCTGAAGTTTCCTTAGCGCATGCTTCATAGAAGAGCCGTCTCCGTGCAGCAACCCTGCCGGGACGTAGCCATAACGGTTCAGATATTCCTGGTGGGAAGTGATTGATAGTTGAGCACTAGTCCTCTCCCATCCTCACTGGCCCCTTTAACCAGACAGTCTGACCCAACTCCTGCCCTTTCTAGTCCCTGTCCCCAACCCTGGGCACATCCTCCCGAATGCCAGTGGCCCCTCATACATCCCAACATCTATATTCTGGCGCATACTATACTCTATGTTCAGGCCATAGTTCATTCCCTATTATTCTGGGCAAACCTCTAACCTATCTCCTGCCCATTCTCTTCATCCCCTTTTCTCCTCTCCTATCTTTCAAGCCCCTTAGTCGGGCCAGTCACCTACCTCAGCGAATTGCTGGTTAGTAAGATTGTTCATTTTCTCGCCGGGGAATTGGATCACTACAGGCCCGGCAGAGGGGCGCCCTCGGGGGGCGGCTGAGCAGCAGCCCAGCACTAAGAGCATCAGCTCAAGAAAAGGCCAAAGCAGTGACATGGTGAGCTCTGTGGCAGACTGAGGCCCAAAGACTAAAGGTCCCAAAGGCAGAAGGGGCTTTATAGAACAGTGGATGAGTCAGGGGGCAGGCAGAAAGGAAGGAGGGGCAGGAACCCCGCCCCCCTTACCCTCCTCTTCAGGTCTGTCAATAGTGACTCAGGAGATTCAGAAGCCTGTATCTGTATAGGGGACTTCTCCTCTGTTGAGGCTCACATCCCCCCTCTTTGCCTGGTTCCAGCCCCCATAACCATGCCCCTCCTCTCCTCACCACCCCCTTTTAACAACTGAGCTTGATGTGTCGAGTCAGGACCCCAGATACAGGAAACCACAGCCAAGCTGAGGGGGGTTGGGCACAGCAGGATAAGTTGAGGTTTTCCAAGTTGCAGCATCTGTGGGAACAGGATAAAGAGGATGAAACCAGTGGGTCAATTTAAGGGAGATCAGCATCTCTTAAGGTCTCCTAGGGGTGTCCTCTATTTGAGAGAGGCAGAAAATATCCCGTATTTAGAGTTCAAAGCATGTGGGTTAGAATCCTCCTCTGCTACTTACTACCTGAGCAAATCAAACAAGTTAATTCCCCTAATTAGGCTTTGGTTCCCTGCTTGCTAAACCTATGTCACTAAGTTCTTGTGCTACACCAAGTGAGATCATAGGTGTGTATCTACCCTGACAATGTTATCACCATTTGAAATTGTAAGCTCCATGAGGGCAGGGACTATCTTTTGCCTCTTTTTGTATCCCCAGCATATAGTAGGTGCTTAATAAATATTTATCAAATTGAATTGAATTGATACGCCCTCCTTTGTCTTCATCGCACATATGTAACATATGCCTCCTCCTTTTGGAGGAGCAATGGGGTACAATGAAAAGGGTCTTGGGCTGAGATTCAGGAAAAAAAAAAGATCAAGACTAGTGGCTGCTGGGGTGGCTAGATGGCGCAGTGAGTAGAGTGCTGGCCCTGGAGCCAGGAGGACCTGAGTTCAGATCCGGCCTCATTCACTTAACACAAACACACAAAAACTAGCCGTGTGACCTTGGGCAAGTTACTTAACCCCCATTGCCCTCCAAAAAGAAAAAAAAAAAAGACTAGTGGCTGCTGTGACACAAATTTGCTGATTCAACTTGGGCAAGTCATGTCCAGGCCTTAACTTTCCTTATCAGTAAAATGAGAGTCTCTCCCAGCCCTATACAGGAGTGACTGTCTGCTAGCTACTTTTACCTTCCTATAGAAGGGGAATTTCAACCCTGGTTAGTAGAGTCAATTAGGGGTTAGGTGGGGCCTGAGAAGGGAGGATGTTGTGAATGGTTCATTCACTACACCAAATGTTCCAGTTCCAGGAAAATGTTTTAGGAGATACATAAATGTGAAATACCACTAATAATAAACCTGCCTGGTAGGTAACTCCAGGATTATTCCCATTTTACAGATTTGTGACTTCCTGCAAGAAATGACATTTATTATCATTACTATTTGATGGAGGAGAAAATGGAGGTTCAGAGGACAGTGACTTCTTTGAGGTCATCCAGTAATAGAGTTAGGCCTCAATTCTAGGTCTTTTGACTCAAAAGTCCTATGCTGTTTCTATGATGCCAAGCTTTCCTTCTGAGCTTTAGCTTCCTAGTGTGTAAAATAAGGATAATAGTCCTTCAACTATCTACCTGACAGGTATGAGATCATGGACATGAAGGGGTTTTATAAAATCTGAAGTTCCTTATAAGTATAAGATGTTATTAAAATGTAATTGGGGCAGCTAGGTGGCGCAGTGAGTAAAGCGCCAGCCCCAGAGTCAGGAGAACCTGAGTTCAGTTCCGGCCTCAGACACTTAACACCCACACAAAAAAACTAGCTGTGTAACCTTGGACAAGTTACTTAATCCCAATAGCTCTCCAAAAAAAAAAAGAATTGTTCACATTATGATATGTGTTAGGATGGGTAGTACATAGGGCTGATCCATCAGTATATTTATCCTGGACAGAGCCTGAGGATGAATAGTGACCTAGAACCAGAAAGGGATAAATTCATGTTCAACCTCCCCAGCGCACACACACACACACACACACACACACACACACACACACACACAC
>NW_027187265.1:2643045-2738104 GCF_028583685.1 Petaurus breviceps papuanus
CACACACACACACACACACACACACACACACACACACACACACACACCACACCACTGACCTGGATTTCTCCTAGTGCCCATCCTCTATTGCATACCCATGTGGAGATCAAGCTAGATTGCTTTTGGGGAAATTCTGAAGTACTTTTAATGATTCCAAGCTTCTCCCTGAATCAATCTCATGTTTTAACATCCATGTTCTCTATATACTTCATGACTACAAAGCATGGAAAATGACAGTCTTCAAAGGATAAAAGTTGTAGATCACCCAAAAGGCAATGAAGAGATAAATGGTGGGGGTGAGTAGACTGCAGCATATTACTAACAAAGAAATAAAATAGAGAAGTGGGGTAAAAATTATTATTAGAGAAATGGATGACTGGACAAGGAGATAGGCCTGTCAAATAATGATAACACACAGATATCTTTTATGCTCCACTGATATCCATTGTCAAGGTCCTTAACATGTTGGGTGTACCCCAATAATGAGGGAGAACATGGACAAAAATCACAGGGGATGAAAAGGCATGAATTGGTTATCTACATGGAAATATCAAAGTTTTCATCCTGCATCTTCTCTCAATCCATCTTCCCAGGAATGAAATACATAACTATATAACCACTTCCTGGTTCCCCGGGCCTGCATTCCAGGCTGGGGTGGGGGAAGTGAGGCAGAATTTAAAAGAACCTGAGGAGAGTTCTGCTTTCAACACAGAGAGGAAGTGGTTCTTGTTACCACATCCCACCTCCCCTCCCGACTTCCTCCCACCCTGCTTCCCTTACCCATACCCACACCAAAAGTCTATCTGATATCTTGGGTCAATGCAAACAGGAAACAGGATACACCCATTAGTCCCACACTCCCCCTCTCTCAACCTAGGGTCAGAGTCTTGGTTTGAGGCCCCAGCTAAGGCCAGGTCAGCGAGCAGGCACCCTGGTGGCCTGGGACTGCATCAAAGGGGGCAGGGGAATGCTATGAATCCTTTGGCTTGGGGCTTCCTGGATCTGAACTGATTGGAGCCCTGGGATTCTGAGTCAGCATCCTCACCCAAGAGGTGGGATGACGCAGCCTGCCAGGGTGTTATTAATAACTTTAACACCCTCTCCCTACCCCCACAAACACCCAATGGCCCCGTCACTAGGACAAGATCAGCCTCACGAGGTGGATTCCACATGGGGATCTCTTCCCCCTAGGGCATAGTGATGAGCCCTATGTCTCCTTCAATAACTCTGGCATTAGGCTCTGGGGAGGGGCAAGGCAGCTGCTTCTTTGATGCCCTGGGGCTTGGACCAGGAAGTGGAGGAGACACCTATGTCTAGGGAGAATGTTAATAACAGCTCCCATTTCTGTAACACTTTAAGATTTATAAAGTTCTTCCCTGGGTAACAATCCTACCAGGTAGGGAGTGTATCACTATCCTCATTTTACAGAAGAGGAAACAAAGAGAGAAATAACCTGACCAAGGTCACAGGACCAGTAAATGTCAGAGTTAGAACACAGTTCCAGGTTCTTCTGATCCAAGTAAAGACTTATTTGGAAATGACATTACAAATCTCTCTGGGGGTGCTGGTCAGAACCCTTGGAAAGGACTAGTATCAACAAGGCTGCTAGTCTATTACAAAAAGTATCCCTCTGGTTTTTATATCATTTGAATATCATTGGCATCATGTATATTTAACATCAGCCCATGCTGATTCACTTTAGCCTCCATTATCCTTCAGCACCTAGTCAGTCAGAATGCCCCAGAGAGCTAACTGAAGCACAAGGCAAAGGTTGTGGGTCTCCACCATGTCCAACCTAAGACCTAACCAACACTTTCTATATTTGGAAGGGAGAGAAGTGTCTCGAGTTCCTGGAAATTCTGGAACCAGGGGAATTTGTCTATTCTTATTGTGGTATAACAGAGTGTTGGACTTTGAGTCAGGAGAGGCCTGGGTTTGGATCCCAGTGTGAGTATCCCAGGCTGTGTAAGTATGAGCAAGTCATTTCATTTATTTGAGCTTGAGTTTTCTAATCTGTAAATTAAAATGATACCTATGGTATCTACCTCACAGGATTGTTATGAGAATCAAAGTATAATGTTTGTAAAATACTTTGCAAGTCTTAAAACCATATATATATATATGTATATATATTCATATGTATGAGCTATATATATATTCATATGTATGAGCTATATACATATACCACAATGCATACATATGTATGTAGATGCGTGTATACATAAAATGCGAGTATCCATATGCATGTGTGTGTATATACATATACATACATATGTATACCTACATACCTATATGCATACACATATAAACCACACAGCCTAGGAAGGAAGCAATTGGTTCCACCCTGTTCATTCCTTCCCTCCCTCCCCCTTCATTACTCCCCCATACACACACACACTCACATACTTTTAAATATTTGTTCTACACCTAATCTAAATCTGGCTCTGGGTTATATGGGGTAACACAAAAGAAGGTCAGATTACTTAGCATTACTTAGTCATTGTTTAGAATCTGACAAATGGGGGAAAGAGATCTTACCCAATCTCTTCACTTTTCAGACAGGGAAACTGAGGCTCATGGAGCATAGTCACATAGCTAGGTCTCTTTCATCTATAACATTCTAAGAATCTATGAATCTCAATTCAACATTTATTAAACACCTACCATGCCTAAGGCATTATGCTCAATACTGGGGGAGATAAAAAGTTTAGATAAGATTTGGTCCCTGTTTTCATGAAGCCTTCAGTCTGCTAGGGAGATAGACACAGAAAGCCATAATGTACAGTAAGGATACATGGCAAGCATGCAAAAGAAGTTTGAAGAAAGTGCTTTGTGAGGTCAGGACAGGAAGTAGGCAGTGGTGTGCTGGTAAATATTTAACAACCAGCTCCCTAGTAAAAAAGAAAGTTCACACTTTAAAGTGTAATCTATCTTATTAACATTTCCTCCATCACTTTTTTAAGTCTGGACAACCAAGAAAGCAATAAATCAAGCCCTGATTTGTGGTATTTGCCAATTTATCTGTATATGTGTGTTATAGTTTTTATACAAATAAACTATACAGCCTAGGAGGGAAACAGTTGGGTTTATGTAAATGGTCACACTAAATGTAAATGCTCACATTAAGAATTTAACAATCATCTCTTGTGAACTGGTTAGCATTAGCTTCAGCACAGCCCTGGAGGTAGAGAAAGCTGGTCATTACTGACTGGGAAGTGAGATATCATAAAAGACGTCCTGGAAGAAGTGGCACATGACTTGGAGTTTAAAGGATTTTATTCACCTTCATACAATCTACTGTCCAGCTAAGCTGGCCTTTATGCTGCTTCTTGCACATGACATTGCTTCTCTGGCTCTCACCTTGCTTTTGCACAGGCTGACCCTGATCCCTGGAATACACTACCCCTCACCTCCACCTTTTAGAATTCTGATCTTCCTTCAAAACTTCACTCAAACATTGTCTCCCACCTCAGACCTTTCTTGATTCTCCCAGCTGCTACTGCCCCTTCATATTGCCATGTGTCTTTCTACTTTAGACTTATGTTGTATATGTTTTGTATACAATTATATAAGCACATTAGACAGAATGTTCATCTCCTTAGGGTCAGTAATGGTTTCATTTTTGTCTTTACATCCCAAGTGCCTTGCACATTTTTATACATTCTTTGTTGATTCATTTTCAACAGGTAGAGGGAGAATATTTTAGGAAGGGGGAATGGTATAAACAAAGGCACAGAAATGGGGAAGTCCATGGTCTTTGTGGGGTCCAAAAAGGAAATACTTACCCATTATCTATCTGGGGCTGTCATAAGTGATATAAGGTAACATGAAAAAAAGCTTCCTTCTAGTTGCAATATTCCAAGAATCTATGAGTTTTTATCAGAAAAATAGATTACTATAGTTATGAAATAATGGGTATAAAAGGAAAGGTCCTGAACTTAGATAGAGAAGATGCATGTTTAAGTCCTAGCTCCAGAACTGAGATGTCATATCACAGGAATGTACTGCCAAATGTTTAACAACCAGCTCTTCAAGTGGGAAAATGCACACAGACACTTTTAAGTTTAAGCTGCTTTCTTAACATTTTCCCTCCATTTTCTTAAGCCTAGGAAATCAATAAAACCATATTGATTCCTAATTTGTAGCATTTGCAAATTTCTCTGGTGTAAACACTCACACTAAAAATTTAACAATGAGCTCTTAGTAGCTGAGATGGGCAGGCTACAGCACACCCTAATTTCCTATGTGACCTTGTAGAGGGAATTGTGGGAATTAAGTGAACCACTCTGACTCTATCTTATGACTCCATTCGGATCTCGCTCAGTTCCCTTTCTATTCAATTATGGAACTAATCTAATTTCCCTTTTGTAAGAAAACTTTATTCAATGATGGGAATTGTGAGGAAACTTGATTTCATTGTTTGAACCTAGCCCTTCGTGACTGGGAAGCTTGACCACCTCTATTTGCTGTTTAGAGACCCTTAGCTCAGGACCTAGGTTATGCTGACCAGAAACTCAGTCAGATGTGAAGATTGATGCAAGGAGTTTTCTCACAATTATACTTCTCAAACAACCTATATATCTTATCTGAACTGGCCCTATACTAATCAATCAGTTATTGTTTCCATGTTCCTTTTATTGAGTAGACACTTGGGGCAGGGATGAGAACACCTCCTTTTCTGATTTCAGCGAATCATTCCTGCTCACTCTTTGCCTCCCAACTCAGAAAGCCCTAATCTTTCCTCCAATTAGAAATCAGATTACCTAATTTTGTATCCTGCTTGATTGTTTTTGTTTAATTAATTGGTCTTATTTGATTAATTGTTTGTAATGCTTAAAAATCTGTCTCTCCCTGTATTCAGGGTCTAGTGCCAAGCTGAGGAGGCTTGGTCCTGATTTATTATGCCATTGGCATGCATTACTTAATAAATCAATATGCTCAAAAGCTGGAATTTTTGTTTCCTCAGTCATTTCATCTCTCACCTGCCACATTGTACAAACTTCTCACAGGATCTCAGAGATAGAAGAAATCGTAAATATCATCAGTCTAAACCATAACTGATTGAATGTGTGTTCTACAATATCCCCAATTTTTCATCCAGCCTTCACCCCAATTCCAGTTGTTGATAGCTCCTATTGTTAGGAAGTTTTCCCTCACACTGAAATGAAATCTGCTCATTAAATCTCTCCCTCACCCCACCCCCAAATCAAGCAGAAGTTAATCTTCCATATTAAAATCTTTCGAGTGCTTGAATACAGTGATCAAGTAATCTCCAGTGTAAACATCCCTAGTTCTTTCAACTAAGCCTCATACATCATGATCATAAGACCTTTTCCCATTCATGTCACCTTCTTCTGGTGGAAATGGCAAGTAGACCAGTCTGGTTATATTGTAGAGGCAGTGAATGAGAGTAACTTACATCTAGAAAAGTAGACTTAAGTCAGATTGTGAAGAGCTTCAAATGCTAAATAGAAGAATTTTCATTTTATCCTTGAGGCAAAAGAAAGTCACTACAATGTCTTGAGTAGGGGAGTGACATAGTTGAAAACCTGGTTGCTGGAAGGATAATAATGCCCTCCATAAAAATAGAGAAGTTAGGAAGAGGGGTGGATTTAGGTGAGAAAGATAATCTTAATGCATTCTTGCCTGTTTTGGCTGCCAGACTTCTGAAAGTTTGAATAAATAGAATAACTGCCAGATACTATGCAAAACTCTGGAGGGGGGGTACAAATATAAGTAAGAAAGACAGTCTTTGCCCTCAAGGAGCTTACAATCTAATGGAGGAATATAATAAATAAAGGGAAGCTAAAAAGGGTGAGTTTATACCCATGAAGCCTGGTTTGGAAATAGCTAGGAAGTTGTATCATGGCCTCTTTCTGGACAAGATAAGAGGAAAGTTCACCTGTGAGAGCCTTGGAAGCCAGGAATAGAGCTAGAGTGCCAGTGCGAGGGGAAGAGGGAGGAGACCAAAGTGTAGACAGGCTTAAAAGTCCCTTATATGGAACCCACAGTGCCCAGAAACCCCCAGGTTGTTTTTTACATACATTGTTGTCTAGTCACATGTCATCTATCTTGTATTTTTGTGGTTTATTTTCTGAAGACGAGTAGAACCATACATTTGCCCTTTTAAAATTTAATCTTATTCCCTTTGTTTTAATATTCTCTGAGGAGATCTTTTTGGATCCTGATTCTGCTGTCCAGAATATTCACTATTGCATTCAACTTTGAATAAATTGTAGGTTTGAAAAACTGCCATGTAAGCCTTCATCCACATCATTGATCAAAATCTTGAATGGCACAGGTTCAAGAACAAGTAGATTCTAGAAGCACTTCACTAAAGACCACTCTACCTCTTGGAGACTCATTTTTTATATCTGTAAAGAAAGGACAATAATCCTACCTGCCTCCTGGGGTTATTTTGGGAAAAGTTTCTAGTCAACCTTAAAGTACCATTGAAATATAAGCTGTTATTTTGGTTAAAACATTGGTATTAAATAAAAGATATTTCCCTGAAAGAGCAAAAGTCAAGCCCAGGAGATAAACTATCTGTAGTACCACCTAGAGATGAATTTTAGGGCTATCCATGAATAAAGTTAAATGACAGTCGTTATTTAATGAATATCCACCAAACATTTATTAAGTGGATACTCTTTTATATATATATATATATATATATATATATATACATATATTTGAATATTTGATTTTAAAACTTTCAATTCCAGATTCATTCCCTTCCCCCCCTGCCACTCACCCCCACTGGGGAGACAAGCAGTTCAGTATAGGTTGTACATGTGCGGCTAATGCAAAACAATAACATAGTAGATGTATTGTAAAAGACTGACTATATTTCCCTCCCTCCTATCCCACCTCCCACTTGTTCTATTCTCTACTTTGATCCTGTCTCTTTTCAAAAGTGGGTGCTTCCAACTTCCCTCCCCCCCAGCCTGCCCTCCCTTCCATCATCCCCCCTCACATCCCCTTCCCCTCCTATTCTCCTGGAGGGTGAGATCCCCTATTTAGTGTGTATTTCCCTCCCTCCTCAAGCCAGATTCAATAGGAATAAGGTTGACCCATTCCCTTTTGCCTTCCTATTCTTCCCCTCCATTGTAACCATTTTCCCTTGCCTCTTCTATATGAGATAGTTGCCCCACTCTGTCTCTCCCCATCTCCTCTCATTATATTCCTCTCACCTCTTAATTTCTCCTTTTAAGTATCATCCCTTCCTGTTAAATTGGTCCCGTCCCCTCTGTCTATGTATACCTGTAAACGTATATACACACATTCACATATGTATTCATATGCCCGCATACCCTCATATAAAGACATATATATATACACACACACACACACACACATATATATATATATATATATATATACATATATATTTCTAATCCCTTCAACTACTGAGAAAAGTTTCATAAGTCACAATTATTGTTTTTCCATGTAGGAATGTTAATGGTTCAACTTTGGCCAGGTGGCTCAGCAAGCAAGAGCACTGGCCCCAGTGCCGGGACGACCCAGATCAAATCCGGGCCCAGACACCCAGCACCACACCCAGAAACAACAACTGGCCGTGTAACCATGAGCAAGCCACTCAACCCCGATTGCTTTAAAAAAAATAGTTCAACTTTGATAAGTTCCTTATGATTTCTTTTCCCTGTTTACCTTCTCATGCTTCTCTTGCTTCTTGTATCTGAATGTCAAATTTTCTATTCAACTCTGGTTTTTTCAGCAAGAATGCTTGAAAGTCCTGTATTCCACTGAATGACCATATTTTCCCCTGAAACATGATACTCAATTTTGCTGGGTAGGTGACTCTTGGTTTTAATCCCAGCTCCCTTGACCTCCGGAATATCACATTCCAGGCCCTTCGATCCCTCAGTGTAGAAGCTGCCAGATCCTGGGTTATCCTGATTGTGTTTCCACAATATTCAAATTGTTTCTTCCTGGCTGCTTGTAATATTCTCTCCTTAATCTGGGAATTCTGGAACCTGGCTATAATATTCCTAGGAGTTTTCTTTTTGGGATCTTTTTCAGGAGGTGATTGGTGGATTCTTTCAACCTCTATTTGCCCTCTGGTTCTAGAACATCAGGGCAGTTTTCCTTGAGAATTTCTTGAAGGATGATTTCTAGGTTCTTTCTTTGATCATGGCTTTCAGGTAGTCCAATAATTTTTAAATTATCTCTCCTGGATCTATTTTCCAAGTCAGTGGTTTTTTCAGTGAGATGTTTCACATTTCCTTCAATTATTTCATTTGTTTGGATCTGTTTTATAGTATCTTGATTTGTCATAAAGTCATTAGCTTCCATTTGCTCCAATCTAATTCTGAAGCAATGATTCTCCTCAGTGAGCTTTTGAGATTCTTTTTCCATCTGGCAAATTCGACTTTTTAAGGCATTCTTCTCCTCATTGCCTTTTTGAGCCTCCTTTGCCATTTGAGTCAGTCTGTTTTTTAAGGTATTATTTTCTTCAGTCAGGCTGTTGACTCTCATTTCATAATTTTCTTGCATTGTTCTCATTTCTCTTCCCAATTTTTCCTCCACTTCTCTTATCTGCTTCTTAAGGTCCTCTAAGGCCTGTAACCAGCTTGTATTTTCCTTTGAAACTTTTGGTGCAGGAGTTCTGACTTCACTGATTTCCTCCTGTTCCATGCCTTGCTCCTTCTTATCCCCAAAATAGGAGTGTAATGTTGGAATCTTCTGTCTGCTTTGTTTCCTTTGCCTGCTCATTTTGCCACTCAATGATTTGACTTTTGGGCTTTTTGCCACAGTAGGACTCTGCCACCAGACAGGGGAGTTTTCATCCCAAACGCTGGGGTTTTCTCAGCTGCCGGAGGTATTAGATGGGTGCCCTCTCTGAGGTCTCCACATGCTCTGGCAAGCTGGACACACACCCCAGGACCTCCACCCTAGACTGCAATCCAGATCCAAGCAGGTTAAAGCAAGAGCGATTACCCCTCAGACTGGTGCTTGGTCCCCCTACACTCTGCGGGCCAGGAGCTGAAGCCTCCACGTGGCACTGGCAGGCTGTGCCGGTGTCTCAGCGGTTTCTTGCCCCAGGAGTAAAAGCCATGCACTCCCACTTACTGGGTCCCAAAGTCCAGACTGCACTGGCCTCTCACCTTGTCCTTCACATTTATGTGTTGATAAATCTGGAAACGGCCACAGCTGCTGCTGATCTGGAGTCCCTCTGGCAGGTGGCTTGGTCAGGCCCGCCCTGAGGCTAAAGCCTCGTCGTGGTGCTGGGCTCGGCTCCCAGAGCCTTGCGCTGGCCAATTCCTGCCGACCTGCCAGGCTGTTCTCAGTGGGAGGTTAGCTTCTCTGTGTCATTTTGTGGGTTCTGCAGCTCCAAAGTTTGTTTAGAGTCCCCTTTTTACATGGATTGGGGAGGGTGGAAGCCGGAGCCGCGGGAGGGTAGTGCTTCTACTCCACTATCTTGGCTCCGCCCCCGATATGCCTTAAGTGGATACTCTTTGCAATGCATGATTGTTGCTTCTCCTTTGTTTTTGGAAGATCAATGACCTAATGGAGTGATGTCTTGACTCATGGGTGAATTGGATTTAAGTGAAGCAGAGTTGCACAAAATCATCAGCCAGCATCATTGAAGTCTACTGGTAAGACAAAAGTCAAGACCATTGGCTATGACTTGTGAAGAAGTAGATGATCTTGCTGTCTCCAGTGACTGACCAAACTCTAAGAGCTGCACAGCACCTCCTTTAGCCACCTTCATGGCCATTGGATCAAAGTATTCTCATCAGGCCATTCTGCCAGGGGAAGTATGCAAATGTTAGGGGTAGACATATCCCTAACTCACCAATGGGTTTGA
Source organism: Petaurus breviceps papuanus (assembly GCF_028583685.1). Taxonomy (NCBI): domain Eukaryota; kingdom Metazoa; phylum Chordata; class Mammalia; order Diprotodontia; family Petauridae; genus Petaurus; species Petaurus breviceps. The sequence continues at coordinate 2,652,878 of NW_027187265.1, forward strand.
GGCCTATCAGTTACCCTCAATCGGATTTAGCCTGTCTGCCAAGATGGTTTACCAGGGTATGACCATTGCATGTGTTTCTTAGAGCCACAGGTGAGAGTTGCATGCCAGGTAGACAACAGAGGTAGATGAGCAGCCCTGAAAAGGACTGGTTTAGTCTCAACCAAGTTTAGCCCATCTGGGACAGATGAATTTTACAAAAGACATGGCTTGTATCCTTAAGCTTATGGTCCAGTAGGGGGTACCCAGACAAGCATAGCATACATCTGAATGTGAAACATATGTGCATTCAAGGAATTCAAAGTATTATGAGATCAGATGAGAAAGGCACCATCCTCAACTGAGGAATCAGGGAAGGCTTCATATGACTTCCTGTGTCTTGAATGAACCCTCTCTCCCCACCCCACAATAACACCTGTCAAAAATCTTCCCCATCCTTTAAGATCCAGCTTCACTGTCACCTCCTTTTTTAATGCCTCCCAGTCAGATTCGATCTCTCCAGAGTCCTCTAAAATCCCCAAAAGGACATTACATCTCTCCAAAGGTTTTTATCAAATTCTGCCTTATGATTACGCATATATTTCCTTGTTTTATCCTCTTTACTAGATTGTGAGTTCTTGAAGGAATGGTCTTTGTCTCACTTAACTATGTATCTTCTTTAATCTCCATCACAGACCATACACCCTATAAGTATTTGCTGAATGAATTCATGAGTGAATTAGTACAAAGAAGTATATCAGATCCTTTCCTGAGAGCAGAGTTTGATAGGGGTAATGAGTAAGAACATGAAGAATACAGAATTCTATCAGTTGGGAAAAGAGTTTCCAAAAGGCTTAGGTGGTACAATGGATAGAACTCCAGGCCTTGAGTCAAGAAGACCAGAGTTCAAAACTGGCCTCAGACACTTCAATGTCTGGGAAAGTCATTGAACATCCTTTTGTCTCAGTTTCCTCATCTGTAAAATGATAATAATAATAGATAATGAGATGATAATAGTAGATCTACCTCTCAGAGCTGTTATGGGGATCAAATAAGATAGTAAATATAAAGCACTTAGCACAGTGCCTGGAACATAGTAGAGGCTATATAAATGTTAGCTATAATTATTATTATTAAGCAGAGGCTCGGACAATAAAGGAGAAGATAGAGAAATGCAGACCAGATGATAATACAATTAGATGGTTTCAGAACTGGTCATGTGGTAGAACTCAGAGTAGTTGTTAATGGTTAATGTCAAGTGTCCAGTGGAGTATCCCAGGGATCTGAGCTTGATTCTGGCCAGCTTTTTGGTGTTTTTTTTTTAATCAATGACTGGGATAAAGGTAGGTTCATAAATATTTGTAGCTGGCATGAAATTGGGAGGGTTAGCTAACATTAGATGACAGGTTCAGAATCCAAAAAGATCTAGACCACGTAAAGCACTGGGCTGAATCTGTAAGATGAAATTGAATATGGAAAGTTTTGCCTATAAGCACAGAGAATCAGCCTCACAGGTACAAGACGGTGGAGGTGTGGTTAGAGAGCATCTGTTCTGAAAAAGGTCTCAGGGATTTAGTGGACTACAAACTCTACAGGAGTCACATGAGGGTGATGCATCGACCAAAAAAGCCACCAAGACCTTAGACTACATTAAGAATTCTAGTTTCCAGGATTCAGGAAGATGATAGCTCATTTGTACCCTGTCCTCATCAGGCCTCATCTGAAACAGTCTGTTCAGTTCTAGGAACCACAGTTTAAGAAAGATATTAATAAGCTAGAGAGTGTCCAAAGGAGAGCAGTCAGGATGGTGAATGGCCCTGATTCTAGAGCATAAGAGGATCTGTTAAAGGAAGTAGAGACATTTAATTTGGAGAAGAGAAGATTCAGAGGGAACAGGATAGCTGTCTTCCAAGTTTGCAAGGTTTGTCACATGGCAGAGGGATTATATTAGGCTTCTTCTGTTTGACCCCAGAGGGTGGAACCAGGAACACATAAGTGGAAGTTGCAAAAAAGCAAATTTAGGCTTGATGCCAGGGAAAAAAACAAAAACAAAAACTTTCTAACAATTACAGCTGCTCAGAAGTGGGATGGACTGCTTGGAGAGGTGGTAGGCTCCCTTCTCTTGGAGTTCTTTAAGCAGAGGCTGAATGATCCCTCATCAGGTATTGTGTAGCCGGGATTCCTTTCCTGAAAAGGTTGAACCAGAAGGCTTGTGAACTCCCTTGCATCTAAAATTTTGTGATTCTGTGAATGACAAAGGTTGTCCGTGTCATACTTTTGCTGAGGTTGACCCCTGCAAAGTATCCATCTTCAGGATAGAGGAAATACTTTGAGTGTCCATGAGTGCCTCACTGTCCTCTCATGGCCAAAGATAGATTCCACCTCAAGCTGACGATCCCACTAAAGTGGGTTGAGAGACCAAGCAGGACATCAACATCTGTATAATATATATGGCTATGATCTTCATAATCGAAATCTACAAATGCTATTTCATCTGAACTTATACAAATTACATCTGAACATCTACAAATGCTATTTCAGCATTATACAGAGTGAGACAAGAGCCCTGACCCAAGAGAAATAAATTCTGGGCCCAGGTCTGCCTCTATCCACTACATAAACCTTAGGCAATACAATCTTTATATATATAATGTAATATATAATTTATATATAATATTATTTATAATATAATATAAATCAATATCATAATCTTTATAATATAATATTTGTCCTACAATACAGTAATATAATATGATATATTACTGAAGTATTTATAATATATTACTACAATATAATAATATAATCTTTATAATATGTTAATACAATATGCTCTTTATAATATAATCTTTCTCCTCTATGAGTTTCATTTTCCTGCTCTAGGACAGGAGGTGCTTGGAGTAGATGATCTCTGAGGTCTCTTTTAACTCCAATAATCTGCAATTAATATCCCATCCAGCTCTGACACTTTATGTTCTATATTCTGGCATTTTAGTTCTAAGTTTCCTCCCAGCTCCCCACAGTCTAAGTTCTGAGCTCACTCTTAAATCTAATGTTCTATATCCTATGTCCTAAAGTCCCTTTGAGTGCTGACATTTCCTGGTTTAAGTATCCACAAAATTGAGGTGTTGGTGGCTACTCCCAGCCCCCCACCCAAATATCTACCTCCCTTCCTGTGGTTGTCCATAGAAAGTCTCAGAAAATAAGAGATACCAGGAAGGAAAACGAAAATATCCTCCCCAGGGAGCAGATTGACTTTTAAGAATCAATAAGCAACAAGACTTATAGCAGAACCTGGGCCCAGCCTGCTCTGATTTCTTTTTTCTTCCAATTAATCCTGGGACACCGTTATTTGGGTATAATCTACATAAATTAGCATAATGAATTCCAAAGGCCCCCAATTCCCAGGGTGTTAGGTAAAACAAAACTAATGTATTCACACAACCTACCATGATGTGTTCAAACCTATTACAGTTTTGGAGGTTTGGTGCACCTGAATAGTAGCAGACTTCTGACTCCCCAGGGGTGGCAGAGAGAGAGAATGAGCAGACACAATAGCAGAGAGTGTGGGGTGGGAGTAGGGGACCGGGAAAGGAGAGTAAGCAGCCATTCACCTGAATCTACCTAGTCCTCCAAGGAAAGTCTCTAACCTTTTCTAATCCAACCCCTTAACTTTGTTACATATATACCACTGAGGTCCATGGAAAAAGAGTGATTGGCCCATGGCCACACAGTGAGCCAGTGGTAGAGTGGAAGAGCCAGGTCCTAGATAAGCCATATCTTGACTTCAAGTCCCCTAATCTACCATGTTGCAAAGAATCGAAGAAACAAAAATAATAATTCACACTCTTGTGGTTCCTCAGGTGGCACAGTGGATGGAATACCCAACCTAGAAACAGGAAGATCTGAGTTCAAATCTGTCCTCAGACACTTCCTAGCTGTGTGACCCTGGGCAAGTCACTTAACCCTGTTTGCCTCAGTTTTCTCATCTGTAAAATGAGCTGGAGAAGGAAATGGCAAACCACTCCAGTATCTTTGCCAAGAAAATCCCAAAAGGGGTCACAAAGAGTGGGACATGACTGAAAATTACTAAACAAAGACTAGGTTTACAAAATATTTTTCTAACAAGATCATTATGACATAGGCAGTACAAATATAAGCCCCATTTTACAGATAAGAAACTGAGTTTCAGAAAAAGGAAGTGAATTGCCCAGGGTCACACAATTAGTAACAATAGATCCATGGCTTTTGATTATATTTGATACATTTCATATTTACTTATCTGGAGTCATGTTGCTTCTCCCCAGCAGAATACAATGTCTTTCCCTTATCTCCGAAGGTTAGCATAGTGCCTGATGTGTTGTGGGTACTTAATAATTTGTTAAATTAATTATTGTTTCAAAGAAGGGGGGAAACTTCCCTCCTGTCCCTTCTCTCACCCCATCCACCCCACTCAAGCTGAGGGCTTATCTCTGTGCCATGCCAGATATCTTCCCATAAGGAAAATACTATCCCATGGGAGGGAAAACCTTGGGAAGAAAAAATAGCATAAAGAGGAAAGAGAGGGACACTGGCTTAATACATTCCAACCCATTCTATGGTCTGACCACCAAAGACCCAGGACAGTTGGGGTTCTAAAGTATAATACACAAATTATCAAATTGTCCTTCCCTTTACATTTCAATTCCCAAAAATCTTAAGTCCTCCTTTATACCTGGATCTCATAGGCGTTAACAATGATTGCCATGAATACATCTCTAGACATACATTTACGGTATATTTCACATCTATTCATGATACAGTAGAAAGAGCACTGTATTTGTAGTCAGAGGATCTGGGTTCAAATTTTAGGTTTGCTACTTACTATCCCTAAACTCAAATTGATCAGTTTCTCTAGATCTTAATTTCCTTATCTGTCAAATGAGGAGGTTAGATGGATGACCTCAAAGGTCCCTTCAAGTTGTAAACCTATGGTTCCATGATTATATCATCCTCACACTAACACTGGGAGGTTGTTAAGACTGGAATTATTCCTCTCCCTGCTTTTACATATTAAAATCTGAGACCTAAATTGAAATTCACTTCTCATACTTCCTCACGTTAATAAGTGTTAGAGCTAAGTATCCCTGATCTTCCAACTTCAAGCCCCTTTCTACTGTATTATACGGTTAACAAATGGAAGTGTTGACTGGGTTTGGATCCTGGCATGTAAGGCAAGGTTTGCAAAACAATATGACTAGCATAATCCAAACACTATTTCATTTATTGATGGTTACTTTCTGGTCTACACATAAAATGCCACCTGTTAGCTCTACACAGTCTGCTGAAGTGTTAATGGAGGAAGATTCACAAATTCTCTCCTGTTCCAGACTCTAGACTACTAGAATGTCAGTCTGGGAAAACCCTGGTCGACTACAACTTGACTCATTTGTAGGATGATCAGTCCTGCCATTAAGGGACCCATCTTGATTTGCCATCCCCAACCCTTTCGAATCCTGAGGCAATGTCTCCAGAACAACCACTTCCTGTCAGAAATTTGCCCAATGTCCTCAGGAAGGAAGAAACTGACACACCCTCTAGGCAGGTGTGGGTTTTATGCCAGCCCCACTCACCACTGGGGCCTAAGGGTGGGGGGAGAAGAAGTTCTGAGGCCTAACCCTCCTGGCACATTTCTGTTTTCAGCAGCATTGATTTGAGTCTTAGATCTGAAATCCTGAGAACACAAGACACAGAATGCCCCATCTGGGAGGGAATCAAGAACACAGAATGTTGGAATTGGAAGGGACTTTAAGGATCATTTAGATTAGGGGTTCTTAACCTTTTTTTGTGTCATGGACACCTTTGGAGAGCTGATGAAGCCTAAGGCAACTGTCCCCAATATATATAAATGAAGGAAATGCTAAATTTCAACTTTTTAAATAAAAAAATAAAAGTATATTTTTTCCTCATCCAAGTTCATGGATTGCCTGAAATCTATCCATGGTGCCCGGGTTAAATCCAAAATCATCATTTAAAGTGGTGTTCATTGGGGAAAGCTATCTGCTCAATGTCATGTCAAGAGTTAGAAGCAGAATCCAGGTCTGTCCATCCAGAGTTATTTCTACAATACTGTAAGCATGGGGCAGTATTACAAAGTGGAAAAGGTGTTGGTTTTAGAATCAGAAGATGTAGCTTCAAACCTTTGCCCAATGCTACCCCTGTGACCCTATCAAAGCCATTAACCCCTGCAAGCCTCAGGGTCTTTAACAGTATAAAAAGATCATTGGACTATCTGACCTTTAAGGTCCTTTTCTTCTTTGTATCTATGATTGTATGACCCTGAGGCCCCTTGAAAGCAACATTACCCCTCACCTCATCCTCTAACAAAGCTTATCCTTCACACTGCATCATGGAATGGAAAGAGAAATGAACTGAGAATCAGCATTTGGGTTCTAGTGTGATTAGTTATATCCATTAGCTGTGTGACCTTGGTCAAACCATTTCCACTTTTGGGGCTTGGAGTTCGTTCTCCTATAAACTGAGGGTACAAATAATGCTTGATTGCACTATTCTCCTCACAAAGCTGTTGCAAGGTAAATGCTTCATAGAAAGCCATTAAACCCTGTATATAAGGCATCTTTATTGTAATCCACTAATGCCTTGTTCTTATACCTTGACATATGGGAGGTGACTCTGAGCTCCCAAAGGATATGACTTGAGGAGCACAAGCTGGAAAGGCTTTGAGTATGACCCAGTATCTGATTGTGTGGCTCTAGACTACAAAAAGGCGAAGTTCACAGAAGCTGATGACCACAAGCTTGGCCACTAGGCAACGATGTTCCCCCTCCCCCCATGGTAGCTCATCTAGGGTATCAACCTGCCTTAGGTGGCACTGTGGAAAAGCTCTAGACAAGAAGTCAGGAAGACTTGGCTTCAAATCCAGTCTCGGAACCCATTACCTGTTTGTCTCAACTACTTCTGTAAAATGGGAATAATAATAGCACCAACCTCCCATGGTTGTTGTGAGGTAATGAGAAAATACTTGTAAAGCCTTAGCACAGTGACTGGCACATAGTAGGTGTTCAATAAATGTTTAATGACTGATCATTGTAAAGTGCTTGCTTAGCACAGTGTCTGGAGCATAGTAGGCTCTTATGATTGTCATTATTATTAGAAGTAAAATCATGAGTCCTTTACAATTTTAGGAAGAGGCATCATGGTACAGTGGGAAGAAAGTAGGACTCCCAATTTTTCAAAAAATTAAATAAAACTTAGATTTGAATCCTGGCTCTAATATCCACTAGCTGTTTAACCTCAGACAAGGAACTTAACTTCTCTGAGCTTCAGTTACTTTAATTTTTTTTTGGAAGGGGGAAGGCAAGGCAATTGGGGTTAAGTGACTTGCCCAAGGTCACACAGTTAATACATGTTAAGTATCTGAGGCCATATTTGAACTCAGGTCCTCCTGACTCCAGGGCCGGTGCTCTATTCACTGGGCCACCTAGCTTCCCCCAAGCTTCTGTTACTTTAGTAAAATGGAGATAATTTAATCAATCAACATACATGTATCAAGCACTTACTATTTGCTGGGTACTATGCTAGACACTAGGGACTCAAAGACAAAAAGGAAGCAGTACCTGATATTAGGGAGTTTACATTCTGTTGGGGGAAAAAACACCTATATACATATAAGTAAATATTAAAAAGCAAAGCAGAAAATTTTGAAAATTTAAAGAAGAGGTTACTAAAATTAAAATTTTTAAACATTTATAAATAAAATTTGGAGCCTTAAAAAACTTTTTAAAAATTAAATAAAGTTAGCTAATCTGATTTTTAAGAGAAAGGAAAATTAAATTGGTGCAGAGCAAAAGGGGAGGAAACTGTTCCTGAAGAGTAACTGCCTTACCAGCCCATGGGAGAAAGACAGATGCCTCCTTTTCATTCCCCCACCCCCACACCACTGTACCCAACTCCATAGATAAACTGGTGGTGTGGACATTCAATAAGCTGAACATTTGGATCCTAGGGCCCCAGCCATTCAAGGCTCACTCAAATTTATATAGAGTTTTAGCCAAGGAACTCTCATGGCTCTAAAAGGAAACTGATCCTTCTCCCTTGGGGTAAGGCACTGGAGTATTCAGTGGTCTAGGTAATCTAAACCACTGAAATCAGGGTATCTTCTGAGTTACCTTATAGGAAATGAGAACTGAGAAGCAGGGACCCAAGAAACTTAACTCTAGCTGTGCCATAGCAAGTAAGGAGCTGAGGAAGGGAATAAGCCTTGTCTCTAGATAGATTGAGTCTTAGCATACATGCATCCTGAGGACTGGGGCCACACCAGTCAAACTGGTTTTCACTGGATCACAGTTAGTATTAAAAATGAAAAAGATAATTTAGAAATAAGTGAAAATCATCAGAAACTATTTTGCTTAATTATATGCTAACAAAATGGGTAATTTAGAGGAAACTGATAGTTACAAAAATATAAAAAATTAGCCAAAAAAGATTATTTAGCTAACCCAATATTAGAAAAAATAAAGTGAAAAAAGTAATAAATGAACTCTCAAAGGAAAAATGCTTCTAGGATCAGAGGATTCACAAGTGTATTCTATCAAACATTCAAAGAACAATTCTACCATTTCATAAACTATTTGCAAAAATAGGAAAAAGAATTAATCTTTTCTATGATACAAATAAGTTCTCAATACCTAAACCAGGAGAGACAAAGCAGAGGAAGAAAATATGAACCAATATCTCTAATGTATATTGACACAAAATTTTTAAATACAATATTAGCAAATAGGCTACCATAAAATATTTAAAAGTTTATACATTATGGTCAAATTAAAGTTGCACAGACATTCAGGATTGGTTCAAAAATAAGTAAGACTATAAGCACATTAAACAATGCTAATAACATAAATATGAAAAATAATAAGGGTTTATTAATAAATGCTAAAGGGGGGGCTTTTGACAAGATTCAACATCGATTTTTGTTAGACAAAAAAACTTTAGAAAGCTTTGGAATAAATGGAACTGTTCTTAATAAAGTAGATGCTAGCTATCTAAAACCAAGAGCAAAACATATGTTATAGAGAAAACTTAGAGTCCTTTTCAATGAGATCAGAAATAAAGCAAGGATGCCCATTATTAACACTGCTATATAGCACAGTGCTAGAAATGTTAACTATATCAATAAACTAAGAAAGAAAAATCAAGGGAATAAGCATAGACAAAGAGGAAACAAAGTTATCTCTTTTGCATATAATATGATAACTCAGAAAACCTTAAAGAGTCAATTAAATATTAATTGAATTAATAATCTAAGCAAAGTAGCAGATTATAAACACTTTCTACATATATTATTAGCTTTCCTATATATTGCCAACAAAACCTGACAGGAAGAGATAATTTCACTCAAAATGACTACAAAATGTATAAAAATATTTGGGAATCTATTTACCAAGACAAACCCAGAAACTATATGAATACCACTACAAAATATTCTTTCCATAAAGAAAGACAGGACTAAATAATTGGAGAAAAATGGTAGGTGGAGCCAACATAATAAAAATGACAATACAACCTAAATTAAGTAATTCAGTATATTGCAATTAAATTGTCAAAAGACTATTTTATCCAGCTAGGAAAAATACAAAATTCATATAGAAGAACAAAAAGTTAAGAATCTCAAGAGAAGAATGAAAAAAGTGAGAAAGAGGGTGCCTAACAGTACCATCTTCCAAATTATCAGCAAAACAATTTGGTACTGGTTAAAAAGAAGAGAGGCTAATCAAATTATACAACATACTTAAGCAAATAAACATAGCATAGTGTTCATTAAATCCCAGAACCCCAGTTATTGGCATAATCTGACAGAAACTGCCATGAAATTAGAAGCTATGTGACCAAAATTAAACATCTCATGCCATATACCAAGATAAACTCCAAATATATACATGACAGACATAAAAGGTGCGATCATGATCAAATCAAAAGAAGAACTACCTTTCAAGTACATAGATAAAAGAATTCATGGTCAAATAAGGAGAGAGGTGATAGATTTAATTCAATTTAATAAATACTTCTTAAGTACCTACTATGTGCCAGGCAAGTACTGAGGATACAAGGAAACAAAGACAAAAGAGTCTCTGCCTTCAAGAAGTTTACATGTAGGGATAGCTAGGTGGTGCAGTAAATACAGCACCAGCCCTAGAGTCAGGAGGATCTGAGTTCAAATTCGACCTCGGACACTTAATATTTACTAGCTTTGTGACTTTGGGCAAGTCACTTAACCCCAATTGCCCTGCCTTCGCCCCTCCAAAAAGAAAAAAAAAAGCTTACATTCAGATAAATATATACTAGATAAAGAGGAAATAATTAGCAGAGGGAAGGCACTGAAATTAAGAGGGATTGGGGAAGACTTTTTGTAGGAGATGGAATTTTAATTGTGACTTGAAGGTTGTTGCTTGTCCTTTGTTCTCAAAGGGGTGATGTCATGACTTGCAAGTGAATAGGATTTAAGTGAGGAAGGTCTATGCAAAGTCACCAACCTTACTCTCTCCTCCAGAGCCATCTTGGCCCAGTGGCAAGATATATAGATCAGAAGGACTGGAGATGGCCCAGAATACAGTAGGAGACCTTGGCCTTTTTAGTCTTTTCCAGGTCTCAGCTTGACTGAGGTAATGCCCAATCATTGATTAAGGCTAGGTAAAAAATGAGGCAGATAATGGCCTCTTTTACTTTGTTAAAAAAAAAATCAGTCTGAAAGGGGAAGATCCTCAAGGTTTTTGGTCAAAACAGAAACAATTGTTATTTATACTCACTCTAGACCATCAAAGTCCAGACAATGACCTTGGGCTTAGGTTGGGATTTATTGGCCAATAGATGAGAGCCAGGGTGATCTGAGTTTAAAGCAAGGCCCTTAAGAAAGAAATCTAGCCCTTAAATCTTCTTTTTGTGACTTCAAGGAAGCCAGAGAAGTTTGGAGTCAAAGTGGAGGAGCATGAGGGACAGCCAGAGAGAATACCCAGAGCTGAGAGATGGAGTGTCTTGTTTGAGGAATAGCAGGGAGGCCAGTGTCACTGGATGGAAGAGTATATGTTGGGGAGTACAGCAGTAAGAAGATTGGAAAGGTAGGAGGTGGGTAGGTTATGAAGGGTTTTGAATGCTAAACAGAGCATTTTGTATTTGCTCTTGGAGGCAATAAGAACCCCTGGAGTTTATTGAGTAGAGGGGTGACATGATCAGATTTGTTAGTGGCTGAATGGAGAATAGATTAGAGTGGGGAGAGACTTGAGGCAGGCAGATCCACCAGTAGGCTATTGCAATAATCAAGGGTTGAGGTGATAAGAGCCTACACTAGAGTTGTGACAGTGTCAGAAGACAGGAGATGTAAGGCCCTAGAAACCCCCTGGAAAATTCTGGGAGCCCTACCCTGTTCTGACTAGCAATTTCTAATCATCCCCTACCCCTAAGTTAAACTCCTGGAAATCTCTGCTGTGGCCAGCAGTTTCTAACTGCCCCTCTTCTCCGACAGAAATACCTTCAAGGACACTTTTGCAAATCCCCACTTCCTGCAGTTCAGCTATTCTGTTGACTCTACAGGTGACCCTATCTTAGGATCCAGTCAGCAGCCTGCTTCCGTTGGCTATAAGTGGCCTAAAACTGATCCTCTGGTTTTTCTAGGAACATGCTATCACCCTGCAATAAACAACTTGTGAACGACCCTGTGGTTACTACCTGTCCCTCCTGAGTATAAAATAACCTCTGTTTGTAACTCCCCTCACTGAACTTCCCTGTCTGAGGAAGACAATACATTGTTACAAATTACAATTCTTTGACCCTGAATAAATGTCTTGCTTAATTTATTAATTACCTTAATGACCTAATTTTTATACAGGTCTGACAAGGACATATTCAGAAGATAACAAGGGGTGGCTAGGTGGCACAGTGAATAGAGCACAAGCCCTGGAGTCAGGAGGACCTGAGTTCAAATTCGACCTCAGACAGTTAACACTTACTAGCTATGTGACCTTGGGCAAGTCACTTAACCCCAATTGCCCTGCCTTTCCCCCTCCAAAAAAAAAAGTATATAAAAAGGTGAAACTGACAGGTCTTGGCAACAGGTTGAATATGGGTAGTAAGAGACAGTGAGGAATCCAGGATGAGTCCTAGGTGGGGAGCCTGAGGCACTGGGATGGCAGTGTTGCCCTCTACAGTAATAGGGAAGGTAGGAGTAGGGGAAAGATGTAAGGGGAAACATAAGAAGTTCTGTTTTGGATGTATTGAGTTTAAGATGTCTATCGGATATCATGTTTAAGACATAGGTAGTTGGTGATGCAAAAGTGGAGGTCAGCAGAAAGGAAGCAGCTAGAGATTCAAGATAGGAGGTCATCAGAGAGATTGAGACAGAAGAGGTACATTTGAGTCATCACCATAAAGATAATAATTAAATCTATGGGAACTGATGAGATCACCAAATGAAGCAGTACTGAAAGAAAAGAGAACCCAAGATAGAACCCTGAGGGATACTTATAGTTAGAGGGAGTGATCTGGAGGAGGATCTAGCAAAGGAAAGAGAAAGAATGTTCAAATAGGTAGGAGGAAAACTAGAAGATAGTGTGACATCCAGAAAACCTAGAGAGAAGAGAGAGCTATTAGCAGTGTCAAAGACTGTAGAGAGGTCTAGGAGAATGAGGATTGAGATCATTGGATTTATCAATTAAAAGATCATTAGTAACTTTGGAGAGTCATTTTGGTGGAATGATAAGGTCAGAAGTTAAACTGTAAGGGCCTAAGAAGAGAAGTGAGAGGAGAGAAAGTAGAGGCACCTGTTGTAGACAGCCTTTTTGGAGGAGCTTAGCTACAAAGGGCCAAAGAGGAATAGGATGATAGTTAGCAGGGATTTGTTCCTGTTGTATTTAACTCTTCATGACCCCATTTGAAGTTTTCTTGGCAAAGACACTGGACTGATTTGCCATTTCCTTCTTCAGCTCATTTTACAGATGAGGAAACTGAGGCAAACAGGGTTAAGTGACTTACCCAGGGTCACGAGGCTATTAAGTGTCTGAGGCCAAATTTGAATTCTGAAAGATGTATCTTCCTGACCCCAGGCCCAGAGTTCTATCCATTTTGTCATCAAGCTTCCCCAGTTAGCAGGGATAGAAGGATCAAATGAGGGTTTATTCAAGATTGAGGAGACATGGGCATGTTTTCAGGCAGCAAGAAATGAGTCAGTAGAGAGGGAGAGATTGAAAGTAAGTGAAAGTGTGGATAAAAGAAGAGGAAATCCGCTGGAAGAAATCAAATGAAATAGAATCACTTAAACGGGTGGAGGTGTTAACTTTACTATGGAGTAAGACCATGGCAAGATATGAAACAGGTGTACGAGAAGATAGTGGCAGGAGGCACCTGAGTGATGGGAAATGAAGAAGAGGGGAAAAGTTGAAGTTCATAGCAAATGGCCTCAATCTTTTTCTGTAAAATATGAGGCAAGGCTTTCAGTTAAGAGAGTGAGAAGAGGGACAGCCATGGGATGTTTGGAGGAGGGATGAAAAACTTTCAAAGAGGTACTGTGGAGGGTGGAAAGTTGGTTGATAAGGGAGGTATAGAAGGATTGCCTGGAAGCAGATTACCTAGGGTCCAGTTGAGGCTGTATAACATAAATCTGTAGTAGATCCATGCAGAACCATTGCATGATTTTCTCCATGGATAAGGAGTTTTCATTATATTAAATTAAAAAGGCTTTTGCAAAAACAAAACTTATGCAATTAAAATCAGAAGTAAAGCAAATAACTGGGGAAAAATCTTTGCATTACATTTCTCTGATAAAAGTCTCATAACCAATTCCATAAAGAACTGGTTCAAATTTATAAGAATGAGGATTATTTTCCAATAGCTAAATGAACAGGCAGTTTTCAAAGGAAAAAATCCAAATAAGCAATAATCATCTAAAAAAGGTTCTAAATCATTAATAATGCCAAACAGAGTGTGGGGGAATGCAAACTAAAACAACTCTGAAGTTCTAGGTCACACTCATCAAATTGAGAAAGATGACAAAAAAGGAATATGAAAAATATTGGAGGAGCTGTAAGAAAACAGGCACATCAATGAATTGTGGGTGAATCTTTGAATTGGTATATCCACTCTGGGAAAAAAATCAGAACTATATCCAAAAAGTCACTAAACTATCCATTCCCTTTGACCCTCAGCAACACCACAATACCACTTCAAGGCATATACCCCAAAGAGATCAAAGAAAGAGGAAAAAAATTCGTATGTGCAAAGTATTTAAAACTGCTCTTTTCATAGTATTCTGAAACTGAACACTAAGGGGGTGCTCACCTATTGGGAAATGACTACAGAAATTATGGCATGTGAATATAATAGAACATTATTACGCCATAAATAATGAAGAAATGGACAGTTTCAGAGGAAATTGAGAACGTCTCTGAACTGGTGCAGAGGGAAGTGAACAGAAATAGAATAATTTATATAGTGACAACATTACAAAGAAAAACAACTTTGAAAGTCTTTAGAACTAATCACTGCAATGATAAACCACAATTCCAGGGGAATGAAGATGAAGCATGCTACCTATCTCCTGCCAGAGAAATGATAGCTTTAAAATGCAGAGTGAGGCATACATTTTTGAACATTGTCCAATGTGAGAATTTGTTTTGCTGGGCTAAGCATATTTTTTATGATGGTTTGTTTCCTTTTTCTATTATTTAATTAAGGAAAGAATATGAGGGAAAGATATTAAGTACTTAAAAATAAATAATTTTTAAAGAAAAAAAGATTCACTGAAATATTTCCTTAAATATTTGCTACCTGATATTTTAGTAGAGGGTAGGAAGAGAGATAGTAAATACTTGTAAAAATTAAGAATCTTTTTTAAAGAAAAAAAATAGATTCACTGAAATATTTCCTCAAATACTTGCTACCTGATCTTTTAGTATAGGGTGGAAAGATATGAACTAAAGTGACTACATTAAGCTAATCAATTGGTTACATAAAAATTAATAGTAATAATTAATATTAGCATTTATATAGTTCCTTCTTTGTGCCAGGAAATAGGCTAAACGCTTTACAAATATTATCTCGTTTGATCTTCACAATAACCCTGGGTGGTAAGTATTATTATTATCCCAATTTCATAGATGAGGAAAATGAGGCAAAAGATGTTCAGTGATTTGCCCAGGAAATGTCTGAGGCCGTATTTGAACTCATATCTTCCTGATTCCAGGTCCTGTGCTCTATAGATGGCGCCATCTAGCTGCCAAAATATTTCCTGGAATGCTAGTATAGAATTAATTTAGCAAATATGTATTAAGGAGGAAAAAAAGTAGATACTGAAGCCCCAGAACCAAAACCCATTGGTATGGCCCTCTCTCCTTACTGGTGATCAATGCCCAGCACCTCTCTGACAGAATAAGGTGGAGGGGATGCACTGAGTGGGAGGGAGTAGAAGAGAGAAGAGCTCTTCCGTCTTCTTTGAGTTTTCTTCCAGTCACATGAGTGACTTGGGCTTCGAGGTTCTTCCAACTTTGAGAGAGAATATGGACAATGCCCACCCCACTTCAGGTTGCTGAAGGAAAAGACTGGAAAGAAGTCGATGTGAGTGAGAGGAGCTGGCAGTCTTCATCATATCCCTGTCCCCAGCTTACTACACTAGAGACTTTGGAAAACTTGGCTGAGATCTAGGACTTTATTGGTTGAGCTGAGTTATCTTACTGTCAGTGGAAGAGCTCCTTCACTCTGTACTATCTGGTATATATACTCCTATGAGCACTGCTTTCTCTGATTTCTGTTTTGCTACCTATTTGGCTAAATTGCTATGTGGGTTCATTGTGGAACTGGTATTTGGTGAGAAAGGGGTCAACTTGAATATAAAGCTTGGAGTCCTCTTCTTCTCTGTTAATGAACAGCAATCAAAAGTGAGATTGAACCTTAAACCTCATCCCCTAGGCAATAAGGGAGCTTAGGACAGCTAGGTGGCGAAGTGAATAGAGCACTGGCCCTGAAGTCAGGAGGACCTGAGTTCAATTCTGGCCTCAGACACTTAACACACTTACTAGCCATGTGACTTTGGACAAGTCACTTAACCCCAATTGCCCTCCAAAAAAAAATATTTAAAGGAGCAGATAGATATAATTCAAGCCTGGTAACCCCTCTCTCTGAGGAGAGCAGAGTGGCCAAGCTGTCTGGCTCCAACTTCCTTCTT
The DNA here is from genome assembly GCF_028583685.1 of Petaurus breviceps papuanus. Classification (NCBI taxonomy): domain Eukaryota; kingdom Metazoa; phylum Chordata; class Mammalia; order Diprotodontia; family Petauridae; genus Petaurus; species Petaurus breviceps. The sequence continues at coordinate 2,669,058 of NW_027187265.1, forward strand.
CCCTTCTTGTCAAGAATTAAAGTCTCCCTTGGAGAAGGGGGATGGAGAAGAGATTAGAGATGTCTATTCTGCCTCCCTCTGAGCCACATGATGACACCCCATTACTACATGTGGGGACAGCCTCGTGACAGTACAAAATACAGAATGTTCCAAAAGTCTTAGTTTAGTTTTAAGCTTTAGCCAGCTTTAACAGTTTAAAACTGCACTAAGACTTTGGAGATATACTGTACATACAAAGTAAATGGAACCTGAATTGGAAGGGGCACTACCAGCTGGAGAGCAATCAGGGAAGTCCTTATGTAAAAGGCAGCCCTTGAGCCGAGCTTCCTTAGGGATTCCAAAAGGTAGAGGTGAGGAGGGAACGAATTCCAGGCTTAGAGGACGACCTGCAGCCAGTGCAAACAGATGCTAATGATAATCTTTTCACCACCTACATGGCAAGGTTATTGTGAGGAATGTACATTAAAAAATCTCAGAGCACTAGAGAAATGTGAGATGTTGCCCACTTCCCTCTCCTGATAATTCTCCCTTTGCCTCTGAACCCTGGTAAAGCCTATTATTAGGGACAGAGAATGGGTCTGATGCCCTCTCTATGTAGGCACAGTACCTTGCCGGGCACATCATTAGCACTCTTTAAATGTTTGTTGACCATGAGGTTGCACTTTATTTTCTCCATTCCTCCTACAGAGCCATGCTCGATGTCTTGTAAATCAAGGTGTTGCTCCCCGTCCTTTAGGATGACCCCTGAGGGATGACTGACTCCAGGAGACAGCAGATGGTCAGGAAGAAAATAGCTACCTCAGCTGATGCTGCTAAAGTAAAAAAAAAAAAATGAACTTTATATATAGATGACCCAACCTTACCAAATATTATCAAAGTAAACAATGGTCCTGGCTCACCCCCATTAGGTTGCCCTTCTGGGACTTTGCACATAAGCTCTCAGAATCCCCGGGTCTCAGGGTGGGAAGGGATCACAGAGGTCATCAACTGAGACCCAATTAGAAATTTCCTCTCCAATATTCCCAACAAGTGGTCTTCCAGCTTTTGTCTGAAGAGCTTCTGTGATGAGGAATCCTATTCTCCTGAAGCCACCCATCCCATTTGGGGGTACATCTGATGGTTAGGGAGTTTTAACTTGAGAGGCATCTTAATGAAAAAGAAAAATCCTAGACATGGAGTCAGTAGATTTGGGTTCAAATACTGGGTTTTCCACTTAATACTCATGACCTTGGGTAAGTCACTTCTCCCCGGGCTTCAGTTTCCTTGTCATTAAAATGGGAGTATTGTACTAGATGATCTCTAAATCTGTGGTCCTATGAAGTAGAAATCTATCTATATATAAATTTCAGCTAGTACTCCTATTTATTCTTCCTGGGGTCAACCCAGGAACAATTCTAATCTCTCATAACTGACATTTATTTAGCACTTTAATGTTTGCAAAACTCTTTGAGTACAATATCTTATTTGACCCTTGTAAAAGTCCTATAAGGTATGTTCTGAAGGTATTATTTTCACAATTCTACAGATGAGGAAACTGAGGCTCAGAAAAGTTAAGTGATTTGTCTAGGATCACACCTTAATAAGTATCAGAACCAGGATTCAGATCCAGGTCTCTCCTTAACTTCAAGTTCAGAACTTTTTCTACCATACCACACTTCCTCTTGAAAGCTTCAGGCCCAGTAAAGAAGGCCATCTCATCACAGGGTATGGGATGGCGTTTCTGTGAATGGAGCCTGGAGTTGGGACTGGGGTGGGGAAGGGGACTCCTCTTTTTGATGGAAACCACAGGATCTTAGAAAGTTGGAAGCTGGAAGAAACCTTAGAAATCATCTAGAAAGTAAATAACAGATTTAGAGGTGCAGTGGCTCTTAAAAATGCCACTTTTTTTACAGACAAAAAAAAACTAAGGCCTATAGAAGAAATTTACCTGGCCAGGACCATTAACAGTAGTCAGCAGAACAGATTTAACCTGGACTTCCAAATAAGCCTGGGGCATTTTTAAAGCAGCTAGTGCTAGGAAGGAGAAATGATTACTAGTTAGTGGAGAAAGTGTTAAAGTGATGCTGAGTACTTGTGTGAGGAGTTAGAGCAAAGCTTTTTGGGAGAGAGGCATGAGTGTTTCCAAAGACTCTCAGGAGAGATACACAAAGTAAAAAAATTCTTTCCAAAGATACTCAGGAGACAAACTTTGGAAGCTACAGATATGAAGAGAATCCAGGTCCTCAACATGCCCCTGATTTCTAGCCTGCCTGCCTGGAGACTTTGGAGATAGACTTGTCTCTTGGCCAAGATCAGGGCATCTCTTTTGGTTGAAAATGGTAAATATAAGCTAAAGGGCTACCTTCTCCTTAAACATGACCTAGGATCCAGCTTTTGTTCAGAATCTCCCACCCTTAGACCAACAACATTGAAGGGTCTAGATAGATGGAACAGTGTTTACCCTGGTTCCCATTGCCGGAAGGCGAATATTTTGTTCCTCCCCCAGGGTTCTCTGATATACTTTAAGCAATTAGGGGTGTACCTAATCTCTACCATTGAATCAGGCCCCTAATTTTAAGTGGTCCCCAAACTCTAGTTTCATTTAACTACTTAACAGTGAGATTAGCTTTTACAAAGGAATTTTTATTTCAAAGGAATAGTAAAAATAAATATACAAACATTTCTCCTTCAACACTTGGGTGGCATAATCCCCCCTTATACCATCTCATCTCTGAGGAGGGAAAGGGGATTAGGTTCACAACTTGACTTAGGCTCTATATAGCATCACGTCCACCAAGGTCCAAGTCCAAAGGCACCCCTCAGGCCTGTATGCTGGCACCTGGGCTTCTTGGGGTTTCCCTGCTGAGTTGGCAATAATATCCAGCCTAGAATCCTGCCTCTAAGGTCCATGGCTTGAACTTCCATGTCTGGAGACCCCTTCTCCCCCCAACTTACCCCTATTGCTGAAAGGGACAAACAAAACAGATGGAAACCCCAAATCTGTTTCTTGAAGTCAAAAGGCCTTAAAGGGGCTGGGGTGGGGAAAGTGGTCCTCCGCCTCCACCTACCTCAGTTCATGGTGCTTAAGTTTCAGGTAAATAGAACCTTCACTCTCTGGACTTTCCCAGAGTGAGAGGCTAGCCCACTCAAGCAGTTCTAGCCTGTTCCAGCTATACAGCCAATAGAGGCAAATTGTTCCCATCTACATGGCAGGGGGATATAAAAAACAGAAGATGTCTTCTACTAGAAGCAGTTCCCTGCCATCTCCCACATGGGTACCTCCAGGAGTGTGCTTGAATGCTCTAGTTCTAGTTCAGGAGAACAGAGTGTTAAATTTTCAAGTGTATTTAGAAATCGGCGAACACTACAAATCAGGACTTGATTAATTGCTTTCTTAATCTCTAGACTTAAGAAAGTAATGGAGAAAATGTAAATAATTCAAATTAAACTTAAAAGTATGCTGTGTATAATTTCCCATACTGCACCCCACCCAGAGTGATTGTTAAATATTTACCAGCACACCCCTGGATCCCATTTGGGATCAGGGCAAGCACAAAGCTCATTTGGAAATAAATTTGGTCTGATACAACCCTCATGCCACCCCCTCAAAAAAAACAAAAAACCTTTCCCTTCAGAAAAGCCAAGAAAAAGTCATCATGAGTCACTTTCTAGTCCATATCTGCATAAGGAAACAGAGAGGTCTAGGGGTACTTAGAAGGAATGTGTACCAGACCAAAAAGAAGCCTACAGTTCTGTTATTATTTAAATCAAATTTCAGATGGGGGTGGGGGTGGTGAGGGTCAGTGAAGGGTGAAGTGATCTGACTTTGCCATGGAACAGATCACTTTGGAAATACCGATATCTTGAAGATTCCTGGGGGTTAGTTGTTCCTGAGAGCCTGGAATAACAACACTCAATATTCCCAAGAAATCAATAATAGGATCAATCCAGATCTTCCATCCAAAAGTGCACAAGTACTCAGAGCATGGTCATAATATTTAATCCAAAGTCACAAAGTAGGCTGGAAGAATGAGCAAACAAAAAAAGGATCCCACCATAAAAAGGCACTATGGTGACAGGAAAGCTAAAGAGAAAAATTCAAAAGAACAGAATGACTCCAAAACATGCACAAGCAAAGCCTCAAAAAAAAACAACCCACAGATTAGGCTCAAATTCTTCCAGAATTCCTGGAAGAGATGAGCAAGAGGGTTTGCTTTTTTTATTTGGGGGGGGGGGAGGGAGGTTGAGAGCTTAAAAAGTTATTTTCAATAAATTAAAGTACCAGAAGAAAAACTGAAAAAGAAATCAGAACTATGGAAGAATTAGAAAGGAGATGAACAATTTGGCACAAGAGGTACAAAACTTTATCCAAGCTACAAACTCTGAAAATTAGAATGGACTAAGTTAAAGCCAATGACTCTATGAGTAAAAAGGAATGGTAAAACAAAGTCAAAAGATTGAACAATATAGAGGAAAATGTTAAGTATCTCATACTAAAGACAATAGGCCTGGAAAACAGATTGGGGGAGGAAAATTAAGATTCACTGGACTACCTATAAACTACGACCACAAAAAAAGAGCCTAGACATCATATTTCAGAAAATCACAAAACTGCCCAGTTCTCTTAGAACAAGAAGGCAGACTGGAAACAGAGAGAACTCAATGACCACCTCCTGAACCCTTCAAATGAAAATTCCCAAGAACTTTCTAGCTCAAATCCAGAGTTTCCAGGTCAAAGAAAAATTATTGCAAACAGACAGAAAGAATTCATAGTCAGAATCATACAAATTCAGTAGTCAACATTGTAAAGTAATGGAGAACTTGTAATATGTTATTTCAGACGGCAAAGGACATAGGCTTAGAGCCGAGAATAATTTGTCCAGCAAAATTAAGTATAATCTTATGGGGGACAGGGAGGGAGAAAGAGAAATGAACCTTTAATGAAATAGAGGACTTCCAAGCTTTCCTGATAAAAAGATCAGAAGTGTGTAGGAACTTCAAAGTTCAAATACAGAAGTGAAGAGGAATATAAAAAGAAAAAAATGAATGATAAAGGACTAAATAAGGATAAACTACTTACATTCTAATACGGAGAGACATAATACATATGTCCCCTCTGAACTTTATAACTTCTATATAGAGGGAGTCTAATTAAACAGAAGGCCAGGGACTGGTTCTGTTATGCCACAATAATTAAAAAAAAAGAATTGAAAGGATGGAGAAGAGAAATAGGCTAAAGGGGAAGAGGGGAAAGGAAGAATAGGGAAAATTATCTTATATAATCACGGTGTGCAAGCAGAATTCTATATATACAAAGAGAAGGGGGAGGAGGGAGCAGGCAACACTTGAACCTCTCAACTAAATTGGTCAAAGGCAGGAAGAATGCACAAAGAGTGGGTACAGAAATACATTTCACTCAATAAGGAAATAGAAGGGAAAAGGGAGAAAGGAGAATTAGAGGGAGAAGAGATTAAGGGAAGGATTAATCCTAAACAAAACAAACTCCAAGTATGTACAAGAATATTTATAGCTCCTTTTGAGAGAGCAAAGAATTGGAATCTGAGGAGATGTCCGTCAATTGGGGAATGGCTGAACAAGACAGAACATCTATCTTATTGATGGAATACTATTGTGCTGTAAGAAATTATGAAGGGGAGTAATTTCTGAGAAACCTGGGGTGACTTGTTTGAATGGATGCAGAGTGAAGTGAATAGAAACAAGAGAGCAATTTATACAATGATAACAACATTATAAAGACAAACAATTTTGAAAGACTCTGATCAGCATAATGACAAACCATGACTCCAAGGGACTAAGGATGAAACATGTTATCTACACCCTGATAGAGAGATGAAAGATTCAGAGTGTAGAATGAGACATTTATCTGTATGTGTATATATTTGTATATGTATATATATATATATATTCTTTTTTTGTAGTTTTTACAAAGAAATATTTACTTCAGAAGGTATAATGCTAAATATACAAACTTACTGCCCCAACAATACACAGAAAGAATAATCCTCTTCTCTCCCACCCACCTCAGGCTCTGGGGAGAGGAAGGAGATTAGTTCCATAGCTTAGTCCAATTCCTATAGAGCAGGGTCACAATTCCAAGTCCAAAACCCTCCTTGGCCTTGAGTCCCAGGCTCCTGACTTCTCAGGACTTCCCAGCTGGCCGACTGACTGGCTGCATCATCCTACCTGCAATCCTGACTCCAAGCTCACCATGGCTTAAACTCCTAACCCAAATCCAGAGCCACCAGGTCAAAGGGAATCACCTCCCAAACTCAGGAGGACAAACAACAGAGAACAAAACTGGATTCATTTCTCTTCATTTCTCTTTTCTGCCACTCTCTTCCTGCTTTTTGTCAACTCTAATCTGCTGTATCCAGTGGGTGAAGATCCCCGATCACCTACAGTGTGAGCAACATAAACCAAATCTGTAAGAGGGAAAGGACTTCCTTACTCTGCTTTCTCCCAGCTAGTGTTTTTTTTAAGACTTGGTCAATAAAAAATTTGTTTTGCTTGACTACATGTTTGTAAAAGGTTTTCTTTTTCTTTTATTCTCAAGGGTAGAAGTGGGGAGAAGGAAAAAGATTGGATTTTTGTTAATTTAAAAAAAAATTAAATAATGTAATGAGATCTGAACCACTCAAAATGAAAAGAGGGGAGTTGGGGCTTTCACTCACTAGTCACTACCCAGGAACCAAGGACAAAGAATGGCTATGCTGTGAGGGGCGGGAGGATTGTCCCTATGCTACCTTTGAGGCTGTTGTTGTGGGTATCTGGCTAGGAGGTAGGTTACAACTTCCCTTAGGGACTAACACTTGAAGAAGAATAAGGGGACTCTGGAAACTTGCACAGTGGGAGAATATTGAAAGAAAATACCAGGAGCATCTCTGTTGGAGACAAGCTTCATGAATGGTTGTCAAAGGAAGGGTGAGATGCAACCAAGAGTTTTGTGGAGCCAGCTTGTACAGACTAGACAAAGTCACTTGTTAAATATTCAATGTGAACAATTTGTTATCTTGGGAATCAATGAATGCTACAAATCAGGGTTTGATTTAGTATTTTGTTGATTGTCTAGACTTTAAAAAGTGATGGAGAGGGGTGGCCAGATGGCTCAGCGAGTAAGAGCACCAGCTCCAGTGTTGGGATGACCTGGAGATCGAATCCTGGGCTCAGACACTCAGCACCACACCCAAAAATAACTGGCGGTGTAACCCTGATTGCTTTAAAAAAAAAAAGTGATGGAGAAAGTGTTAAGGCATCTTAAACTTTACAGTGTTTTGTCGGTTATCATGAGGTTTGGTATTTTATTTATTTTTTTAACATTTATCCACACACTTTTGGATCCAACTCATCTTTCTACTCTCAGAGAGAATTATTACATACCTATAGAGTTAAGCTATGGCTTCCTTAGAGTGAAGTCACCATTCCCTAGGGAACCTGGCTCCTGCTTTGGAGACACTGGTCTAAATGATTTCTGAAGTCTCTTCCAGCTTTTAAAGTCTATGACCATTTACAATCCCATTTTTTTTAGGCTTTCCTTGACATAGGCTCCTACCACAGCATTGTGGTCATGTCTGGCTTGTACTATTACAGCCTAATTTGGGGATCTCTTCCATTTCAACATTTATTCTAAGTAATCCTTGATACTGTCAAAGCTATCTTTTTAAATGTCTCAGATCAACCTTTCCTCTTCATAGAGGAGAATGTATACACATACACATTGTGTGTTTGTATGTATGCATACACACTTAAAATATGTGTATGTGTGTGCATATACATGCTACCAATAAGTTCATATATTCTTACCTCACGATATCAAGTTTTGAACCTCAAATCCTTATTAGACGTCTGCCCACAGCCCTAATGACCTCATCTTGTTTCTCATCCGAGCTTCACCACATGCCTGGGACAAGCTGTTGTCCAAGTCTGCCAAGGATCTCCTTTCTATCTTTCAAAATGACTTTGTAAAATACCACCTCTTCCTTGAAGCCTTTCTTGACTGACCACAAGAAGTAGAATCTTTCCTTTATCTTCCTCCCTGTCCCCATTCTCCTGGAACATGGCAAACAAAAATTCTCACCCGCCCTCCAGCTCACCTCCATATATGGTCCTCCTCCCCATCTAGAATCAAAGAATTTTAGAGTTGGAAGGGGCCTGAGAAATTATCTAGTCCAGGGTTTCTTAATTTTTTTTGTCATAAACCCTTTCCCAGAATAAGATTATTAAATGTATAATATAAACTACACAGGATTTTACAGAATATTGATTATTAAATAAGATTTAATTATTAAATAAGATTATTAAATGTATAATATAAACTACACAGGATTTTGCAGAATATTGAAATATCCCAATTACAGTATATTGAAATATCAAGTGTCTTTGACAACTGGTCATCTAGTTGCTGTTTTGAACACCTCCAGAGAACAGGATATGGGGCAGCTGGATGATATAGTAAATAGAGCACCGAGCTTAGGGTCAAGAAGATCTGAGTTCAGATACTTACTGACTGTGTGACCCTGGGCAAATCATTTAACCCCTATTTGTCTCAGTTCCTCCTTTATAAAATGGGGACGTACAAATGGCAAGCTACTCTAGGATCTTTGCCAAGAAAACCCCATGGACAAAAATCCATGGGATTGCACAGACTGAACAACTGAACAATAATAACAACAAAAGAGAGAGGGAGCTCACTGTCCCTCAAGGCAGATCGTTTTATTGTGGGAGACCTCCAAATGTAAGGATGTTCCCTGGATCTTCTATCCATCAGGCCTCCCACTCCCCTCAGGAGTCATGCAGAGTGTGCTCATGACAAGTACTAAGTCTTCTGCTGGCTAAATATCCCTTTTGCGGTTGTTGCTGTTCTGTCATTTCAGTCATGTCCAATTCTTTGTGATGCCATTTGGGGTTATCTTGGCAAAGATACTTGAATGATCTGCCATTTCCTTCTCCACCTCATATTACAGACAAGGAAACTGAGGCAAACAGGGTTAAGTGACTTGCCCAGGGTCACACAGCTAGTAAGTATCTGAGGCCAAATTTGAATTCAGAAAGGTGTGTCTTCCTGACCCCAGGCCCAGAGCTCTATCCCAGGGGTGGGGAACCTGTAGCCTCGAGGTCACATGTGTTCCCCACCCCTACAGGGTCTATCCACTGAGGCACCTGACTGCCCCAAATATCCTTAGTCCCATTTAACATCTCCTCAGATGGCATGGTTTGGGGGTTTCTATTCCCATCATGGTTGCCCTCCTCTCAACATGTTCCAGTTTGTCAATGTACCTCCAAAGCATTATTTCAGCTTCAACATGTATTAAACACCATCTCTATGCAGAGCATTGTTACCTCTAATACATATCTACCCATCATGTGTATGTGACAGTTCAATTCAGTTCTGCAATCATAATGTAGTACAGAGGAGAGGGAAGAGATATACACACAAGTAACAAAATGTCACCTCAATGTTTTTGTTCTATTGTATAGCCATTCAAAGTTTGTCACACAGGCTGCAAACTTGTCTCTTGTAGTATCTTTATACAGTCACCCATTAATTCATTTGACAAGCAATTATTAAGTTGCTGCTTGGGCCAGATACTGTGCTAGGCTAGGCCCTGGGTATACAAGCAAAAAAACCTGAAACTCTGTACCCTGAAAGGACTTGGAATGATGGGGGAGACAGGATGGTGGTAGCGTGGGAAACTAAGTAGAGAAAATAAAATACAAAATAGATACAAAGTAATTTCTGGTGGGAGAGTACAAGCAACTGGAAAACCTTCCCATGGAAGGCAGGAGTGAGCTTTGAAGGAAGCTAGGTATACCATAAGGCAAAGGTGAGGTGGGCGAACTTCCGAGCATGGGAGACAATCTTTGCAAAGGTACAGACAGGCAATGGAATGTGTTTTCTGGGGATTAGCGGGTAGTCCAGTTTGAGTAGAACATGGCACCAAGCAATTGGGAAAGGTTTTTGGATTAGTGGCACCATAGCTGTCCTTAAGAAGCCTCAGAGGCATGCTGCAAAGAGCACTAGACACGGAGTCAGGAGACTTGGGTTTGAATCCTGGCTCACAGACTTATTAGTATTAGCCATGTGTGATAGTAATGGCAATTAAAGATTCCCCTGTATTGGCTTGGTTTTCAAATTGATTGTATTAAAACCCAGAGTTTGTTAATCCCACCTGTGGGATGGGCTTGTTGATGTGAAAAGAAAGTCCTGAAGTGGGAGGAGCTGGTGATGTAGATTTGGAGAGACAAGAGAGAGGCGGAAGTTCTTTTTGGAAGCAGCACCTCGTGGAGAGGGAGAGACTAAGAGATTGCTGGTGGCCGCTTTGAATTGCCCTGGACTTTTGAGACCTGCCCCCTGAGCTGCCAAGGACTGAGGAGACATGGCTGTTTTGCTGGTACTTTGTCTGTCTGTTTTGATGTTATTTTGCCAGATTTGTCCACTGGTGAAAGACTGTCCTGTTGAAGAAGTCCTGGAACCTGGCATTTGGTTAAGAAGGCCTGAGACTGTCCTGCAGACAGAGAGTGAATACTGTCCACTGGTGAGGGACAGTACTGAGAGTGAATACTGTCCACTGGTGAGGGACAGTACTGTTGTTGCAGGGGTCTGGAGACTGTCCGGCAGACAGAATGAATACTGTCCACTGGTGAAGGACAGTGCTGTTGTTGCAGGGGTCTGGGAGCCTTTCTGTTGGTTCAGAAGCCCTGAAGGATTTTCTTGTTGTATGTTTACAGAAATCCTGGGAGAGGGCTTTGCTAATGTGTTCAGGGGTTCTAGGACTGTTCTACAGACAGAGGATGAATTCATGAAGGGACTGGCAATGTATCTTATGGCCTTGCTAAGCCTTGTCTCCCCAGGAACTAAGATTGCTGAGAACTTGCCTCTTGTGTCAAGATGAAGAAAAGACCTCCATTTGGGTATTAAGTGCTGTGTTTAAACTTGCTGTAACTCTGGGGTAGATTCAATTGTGATCCAGGGGTGGGGAACTTTTGACCTTTTTGTGTTCTATGGTTGAGCAAATGAATGTATTTTACTTATGTTTGGAAACTAATCTCCATTTGAGAAGAGGGGCTTTGTGGTGGACTTAATTAAGGTATAGCCTAGGGGTGGAGAAGTATTTGGAACAGAGACTTTGTAATTGATTGAATGATTGGAAAGTCCTGGGGTGGGGTAGGCCTTGGAGATAATTTAATCACACTTAGTAAATGCTGTATTTTGAATGATGTCATGTTTTGATCTTCTCTGTTCTGGGTTTGTTACTGAATAAAATAGAGAGCACCTATGCTGGTATTTTGAACCTGGGAAGTTGCCTTTGCTTGGTATTACATTACACCATGTGACCCTAGGAATGTTCATCCCATTTATCTCCACTGCAGAAAGAAAATAATAGTGTTTGCTGTTAGCCAGGGTGTTCTAGGAATTTTGAGGAAAGTGCTCTATAAACTATTATTATTTTTCCCATATAATCCTGCCATAAATTTCCCTTCTCCTCATTTCTAATTTCTGTCCATATAGATGTTGTCTTTAGGGCACCACACACCTGAAACCATCTACTTCAATATGCCTTTGGCTAACTGCATTTGATGTTAGTTACTTCCAGAAAGTCGGGCTGGACTCTAGAGAAGCCTGAGGGCAGACTGGAAAGATAACCTGACCCAGTGGAAATAACACTGGAGTGTAAATCAGAGCTCAGGGTTCTAATCTTGGCTTTGCCACTAATTTGATGTGTGACCTTGACAAAGTCATTAGCTCTTTGGGATTCACTTTCCTTATGTGTAAAATGAACAGATTGGACTAGAGAAGTCTCGGTGGACCCTTCCTGCTTTAGCATTCTTTCATCCTATTCTTTCAATGTGCAATAAACATTTACCTAAAGCCTAGAGTGTACTGTACTCCTTCACTGTACTACTTCAGATCCAAGGAGATACAAGTTTAGACAAGGTATTTCTTTGCCCTCAAGAAGTCGGGGAGGGAGGATTACACAGAAGAGAGGTGGTGGGGAAGGAGATAAGACAAATTCACTTAGCTATAATATACAGTATTAGATGACAAATACATTCAAGTATAAAGTGCGATATGACATCCAAGAGAAGAAAGGTTCATCCCACCCCGACCCCCATTGAAGAATCAAGGAAGGCTCCATGCAGGAGGTAGCATTTGAGCAGGGAAATTCAATATTAACGGGTGGGACAAGTATTGGGATACAGACTTCATAGTAAGTGAACTTAAGTAGGGAACAAAGTCACCAAGGCAGGAAAACATGGAGACAGACATGGGACAGCTAAGTCCAGTTAAGAGTATGTGAAGATTAGTGTAACATCAAGGTGGCATCATTCTCAAGTCCAGACAGAGAAGTATGAACTTTATCTAAAGAAGGTAAATTGGGCAGTGGAGTTGAAGGGCAGAATGGAAAAGGGAGGGAGAGAATGGAAGCCAGGAGGCTGGTTAGGAGACCCTGTGGGCCTGTTTAGCCCTTCCCACCCTTAGCGTTTAGGTCTGAGTCCTAAGGTGTCAACATGAAACCAAATTCACTGGGGCCTTGCTCTGAGCACATCATTTGTGCTCTGACAAGAAGAAACAGTGACATCAGTTAATAATAAATATGACATCTTCAGTGGGGCTGGGAACAGACATAGCCTGGGGACTAATATCCTGTGAGTGGGTGTGAGAGGGGCAGTCTGACTGGGCTGAGGACTGTTGACAACAATAACCCACAGCAGAGATTATGAAATGTAAGGAAGCACCACAGATAAGCCAACTTCTCACGACAGTTGTTTCCCAGCCAGCAGTGTAAACAAGCTCATTCCTTCATTAGTGCAGTTACAAACATGCAGTCAAACCCTCGAATTTCCCAAATAACAAAAATGAGACCAAGAAAGGGGAAATGACTTAAAGTCAAAGAGAAAAGGGTCAAGAAAAGCCTAAAACCCATGTTACCTGTTGCCCTCCAAGCAGTGTGTCTTTTACTGATCTCTTTCTCCATCCAGGTCTTCAGCCCTGCCCCACCCCACCCCACTCCACCCATAAAACTTGCCTTCAGGTTAGTATCTACTTACCTCATTCATACTGAGGTGTCAATTACAAATAATACCTCACCTCAATATAACATTTTAAGGTTAGGAAAGCATTACTTTTTCCCACAACTCTTCAAGGTGAACAGGGTTAATATTGTTATCCCCATTTTGGAGATGAAATTAAGACCCAGAGATTAGTCCAAGGTCCCAAAGGGAGAAGTAGCAGACTGGGATCAGAATTTAGGTCTTCTATGACTCCAAGTCCAATACTTCTTTTATCATACCTCAGCCTCTCTCATTTGTGTTAATTTAATACAAGGATTCTTAACTTTATTTTGGGGTGTCATGGACCACTTTGCTACTCTGGTGAAGGCTACAGACCCTTCTCAGATTTTTAAATGAATAATGAAGTTAGGGCATGGGTGCCTTGGGAGAGGGGTATCTCTTGGGGTGCTGTGCAGAGGGTCCTGGGGGGCCCCCTGCCTCCTGCACACTGGGCACAGCACAGCTGGGCAGAGCCCTGGGAAAGAAGCCAAAGGCACAGCAGGGGGTTTGCTCTGGGGCAGCAGGGTCAGTGCAAGGTCTGGGGCCTTCACTCTGCAGGGAGTAACAGACAAGGGGGTGTCCATGAACCAACCTCCCCCACAGGCTGGCCCACTTCTCCTAGCCCAAAGAGGAAACTGAGGCACCAGCTGGGGTGGGGCATATCAGGGACTGGGAAGGAAGGGTCCTGGAAAAACAAGACCCAGGAGTCCTGGGCTCCCAACTTTAGAGGCACCATCCCACCCAAGGGGGACCGTAGCTCTGGCCACTTGGCCACACTGCTCCCCACTCTCGCCCCAGGCCGTGAGTCAAGCTGGAGCCCTGGGTCAGTGGTAGGGTCCGTGTTCCCCGGTTCTCCCCCAGCCCCAGGATCAGTGGTACAGCCCATTGGCCCCCTAGGTCAGTGGTTCGTTCCCCACTCTGTACCCCCTCCCCTTCTTTCCCCCAGTGGAGGGGGTTGACTGCGGCGATCCCGAGGCCTTGGTGGCTGAGGGCTGTCCCAAGCGCTGCTTTTCTATCTCCTTCGGTCCTAAGGAGCAGCACAGTGCTTTGTATACTCTTAACGTGTCTTTATTGCACAATGAAAGAAAAGAATCACAGAATGCTAAAAGTTGAAAGGGCCCATAAAGACTATCTAGTCCAACCTCTTCATTTTACATTTAAGGAAAGTGAATCCCAAAAAGCTAGACTGAAATTCAACTAGCAAAAAATAAAATAAAATTTAAAGTTCACAGTCTCTAGGTTAAGAACCCCATAACAAATCATTATTTTCGTCTGTGGGAATTTACATAACAGGGAATCAGTCTGAAACCAAAGGATTTAATGTCTAATGTAAAAACTGAAGGCACTAGGCTGGAAGCATCTTGATACAATCTATGGATCAGGCAGGTCCTGTTGCCCCAGTTCTCTCCCCAGGGAGACCCTGGACCTCTGTCATTGCTCCCATCAAGTTAGTTCTTTTTCCATATAATTCAATCCAATCAGTTCAATTCCATATAATTCCAATCTAATTCAATTCCATCATTTTGCAGATGGGGAAACTAAAAGGTTAAGTGCCCAAGACTGCACAGATAGCATGCAGCAGGCCCATGATTTGAACCTTCCCATCCAGACCCCATAGCAGAGTATCTACCTAAGGATCAGTTTCCTGATCCTCCTAATCCCGGAGGCCAGTCTCGGATCCCTTTCACTTCCCCTCTCTGGACTCATCTGCAAAATAAGAGTATGGGACTAGATGGTCTTTAATATCCCTTCCAGTAATAAAGTCAAAGTTGACAAGCCCTCCCTACCCTAGTTCGGCAGATGGACGGACAGCGGAAGGGAGGGGCCAGGAGATTTGCCCTAGCATGATGTCAGAAGAGGATAGGCTGGCATCGCCCCAATTTAGCCCCTCCCTCCAACCCTCCGCCCCGAGGTAAAGGGACTCAGAGGTTACGTCACACGCTTAACGTAAGCTCGTAATGGATCCCTACGCAGAAGAAAAATAGTCCCCAAGGCCTGAGGGACCTCCATTACCCCCAGACAACGGGGACAGACATAGACGCATATTCTCCTGGGATCTTTGAGGAGCCCTGGGATTTTGGACTTCGCATCCATGCCAGTTCCCGGCCGCGCCCTGCCGCAGTGCATGGAAGTAGGTCCGGCTCTTTGAAAGGACGATGGGTCCTTCCGCAGCGGGGGGAGGAGGATGGCGGCCGAGTCGATGCCGGAGCGGGAGAGAAACCCGGGAGAGAAAACAACGGGTAAGTACGAGTCGGGGGCAGACCTCCCCACATTCCCTGCAAAGCAGTGATTATGGGCTCCGGCGGTGACTGGCGACGAGGTCCCGGGCCGGCGGGGCTGCCCGGACAGGGCCCCGGGGTCCCCCGATCCTTTAGTCGCTTTCGCACTTGCCTGAGCGGAAACCCAGTGCCTCCACAAGATGGCGTCGGGCCCAGAGCGCAGGCAGCGCTTGGGACAGCCCTCAGCCACCAAGGCCCCGGGATCGCCGCAGTCAACCCCCTCCACTGGGGGAAAGAAGGGGAGGGGGTACAGAGTGGGGAACGAACCACTGACCTAGGGGGCCAATGGGCTGTACCACTGATCCTGGGGCTGGGGGGAACCGGGGAACACGGACCCTACCACTGACCCAGGGCTCCAGCTTGACTCACGGCCTGGGGCGAGAGTGGGGAGCAGTGTGGCCAAGTGGCCAGAGCTACGGTCCCCCTTGGGTGGGATGGTGCCTCTAAAGTTGGGAGCCCAGGACTCCTGGGTCTTGTTTTTCCAGGACCCTTCCTTCCCAGTCCCTGATATGCCCCACCCCAGCTGGTGCCTCAGTTTCCTCTTTGGGCTAGGAGAAGTGGGCCAGCCTGTGGGGGAGGTTGGCTCATGGACATCCCCTTGTCTGTTACTCCCTGCAGAGTGAAGGCCCCAGACCTTGCACTGACCCTGCTGCCCCAGAGCAAACCCCCTGCTGTGCCTTTGGCTTCTTTCCCAGGGCTCTGCCCAGCTGTGCTGTGCCCAGTGTGCAGGAGGCAGGGGGCCCCCCAGGACCCTCCGCACAGCACCCCAAGAGAGACCCCTGGTGAGGCCGCCTCTCCCAAAGCGCCGGTGGCAGTGCCTAGACAAGCCAAGGCCATCGATGGAGGAGAATGAGGTGGAAAGCAGCAGCGATGCAGCCCCCCGGCCGGCCCAGGAGGAGCCCTCGGAGAGTGGCCTAGACGTGGGCACCTCCGAGGCTGTGTCAGCCGACAGCAGTGATGCCACTGCGGCTGCCCCAGGGCCTGGCCTCATGTCAGAGGCAGATGATTCTGTCGTGGGGCAGAGCTCAGACCACGGCACCCGTTCCTTGGTACCAGGATGGGGCTTGGGAGGGGGCTGTAAGGACCGGGAAGGGGCAATGCCCAGTTGGAGAGCAGAAACTACACCAGAGTTCAGTAGGCTGTATGTGGCCCATCTGGGCTGTCCCCCAGCAGGACCCTTCTGGGATTAAGAACATGGCCATAGTTCCCAGGTAGAAGGCTGAAGGGAGGAGTTGCTCTTCTGTCCTCCGTTTCTAAATAATGTCCTATACCTGATATCCACTCTTCTTCAGTTTAGTTATTTTCTTCCTTCTTCCTTTTTTCTCGTTAAATACTTAATATAAGTAAGATATTTGAAGGGAATGAATGAAGAAGGGGAGAAAGAATTACCACCTTATTATGGTGGACATGGGATTTAGACACATGCTTACCTCCTCCCACCACCCTGAAGAAAATTATATAATAGCTATGATTCTGATCTAAGAGATAATCTCTTGCTATTCCATTCACCATTTCAACAAATTTAATCAGTCATTAAGTGCAAAACACTGCTAGGCACTGGGGAAACTTAGATAAGGTAGAGTCCTTTTACAGTCTAAGATAAAAAACATAAAACACCTTATGTCAAATTACAATTAAGTGCATTGAAGAAGTTGGGGGGAAAAAAACCAGTGCTGTGTGAAATCTCAGGATAAAAGTCATTGGGGATCAAGAAAGGCTTCCTGGAAGAGGTACCATTTGAATTGAATTTTAAAGGATGGATAGGAATTCAGAAGGTAAAGAAAGAGAGGCAATATGGAATAGTATAATTTTTCAAACTATGCTGTAAGGAATCTTGAAACACCCCAAGTTGGTTCTTTGTTGTGATGAACCTTACATTGTTAATAGTCATTAAAAATAATTTTAGGGGTGGCCAGGTAGCACAGCGAGTAAGAGCACCGGCTCCAGTGTTGAGAAGACCTGGAGATCGAATCCCGGGCTCAGACACTTAGCACCCACCCAGAAACACCCGGCCGTGTAACCTTGAGCAAGTTACTTAACCCCAATTGCTTAGGGGCGGCCAGGTGGCTCAGCAAGTAAGAGCACCGGCTCCAGTGTCGGGATGACCTGGATCAAATCTGGGCTCAGATACTCAGCACCACACCCAGAAATAATAACTGGCCGTGTAACCTTGAGCAAGTTACTTAACCCCAATTGCTTAAAAAAATAATAATAATTTTAGAAGATTTTACTACAAGGGTTCTACCAAAGTTTTGTTTAAAATGAGTTTTATTCACTGGAAAAGGTTGAAGAGCCACTGATATAATAGAGATCCAGCCTTAAAGTCAGTAAGACCTGGCTTTAAATCTTGTCTTTGACACATAGTGGTTATGTGAGCAAGCCATTCAAACCCTCTGTGCCACTACCCTACCCCTGACAACTCTCTACAATTAAAATTGCAGATAAGTTCCGTATCTGCAGTGGGGAAGGGAGTTTTCTCACTGAGATTTGCCTATGCCCATGAAAACACAAATCTGTCCTAATACAAAGAGAAAGGTCCAGTACATTAGAGTGGCCATCCTTGTTTATTCACCCTAATTTGTTCAGCAAGTGGGACATTTCTGGGTGTAGGAAACAGTGGGAACAGAGGCATACAAATAGGAAAGTTCAAGGCTTTTAGGAGATCCGGTGTGTCCATAGACTCCCTTCTTAATTACCCTAACGGAACCCAGTTTTTGGTAACCCTGGGTAAGAGAGAGCATAGCCCAGTGATAGCCATCCCCCATCACTGGAGACAATTCAAAGTGCCCTTGGTATATCACCAGCAGATCCTTAAGTCTGGAGTTGAGGGTATTAGAGAGACTGTGGATGAAATTCCCTCTAACTTGACCTGCAGGAGGAAGTATCTGAAAGCAGCTCCAGCAGGGATGCCACCCCTCAGGGCTATCTGCCAGACTCTTCCTCCATCGGCCCATCAGCATTAGTGTCAAGTGGATCAGCTCGAGCCCCAGTGCTGGTGCACTCCAGCGTCCTGGCTGATGCTGCCATGCTGGTCTCTGACTCCACTGCCTCCTCCTCTGACTTGGGCTCTGCTATTGACAAGATCATTGAGTCGACTATTGGACCAGACCTTATTCAGAGTAAGCTTGGGAAGCTAATGGTGTGGGGACTAGGATTAGTTCATTTCTCTTTTTTCTTCAGCTCGCTTGACATGCCTAGAAGGCCTCCTCGTTCCCAGTGTTTTGACTATCATGTACCTACTGGAGGCAGTGTAACATGGTAGAAACAATCTTTGCCTGGTACTCAGAAGACCTGGGTCTTAGTCCAGCCTCGTTCACCTGCTGTATGCCTGTGGACAAGTCTATTTCCTGCTTTGGTCTTTAGTTTTCTCATCTGCAGAATGAGGGAGTTAGACTAAATGATCTCCAAAACCTTCTAGTTCTGCTTGAACCTGGTGGACCTGAGATGGGCTCCGTTTCCCTGAGAACAGTGATGGGGTCCTGAGTTTTGGTTCTATTCCAGGCTGCATCGCGGTGACAAGTGCTGAAGATGGTGGCGCTGAAACTACCCAGTACTTGATTCTTCAGGGCCCAGATGATGGTGAGCCCAGATTGGCAGCTCGTCATTGGGATTAAGGGGAGAGCTGGAAGGAAGGAGTAAAGGGAAGTGTAGAGGGAAGAGAACAGTGGACCTGGAATCAAGAATTCCAGGCCTGGCTCATCCACTAACACTGATGTTGCCAAAGTTATTCTCCTTCTGTGGATATCATTTACGCCCTCTTTACAATGAGGGGGCTTGTACTCAACAGTCTCTTCCACCATGACATCTTCTGATTCTTTGAAAGAAGGGAGGGAAGTCAGGGCTTCTATTGAGAACAGTGGGGCAATCCTCGCCCCCTCTCTTCCACAGGTGCCCCCATGGTGTCCCCGATGTCCACCTCAGCTCTGGCCCACAGCTTGACAGCCATTGAGGCTCTGTCTGATGGCCCCACATCTACCTCTACTTGCTTGGAACCAGCTGAGTCTCAGGAGTGCTCCCCACCTGCCGAGCCCCCTCCAGGCCCCTCAGAGGAGCCAGACCTGCAGAGCCTAGAGGCCATGATGGAGGTGGTGGTTGTACAGCAGTTCAAGTGCAAAATGTGCCAATACCGAAGCAGCTCTAAGGGCACCCTGCTCAGACACATGCGGGAGAGGCACTTCCGTCCTGGTTCGTGGGAGATGGTGGATTTGGGGGAGAGGGGATCTGGCTTAGAGTCCCATCTCTACCATGGTTGTCAGGGTGAGATCTTGAGTAAAAAAGCTCTCACCACCTACCCCCTCAGTTTGCTCCTCTTTAAAATGAGGGTTGAACCAGATGTTTCCAAGATACCTTTCAGTTCTCACAGTGGTTCTAAGGCCACTTCCTGCTCCATCATGCTTCTGCTTATCCTCTGAGGTCCTCTCTAGCTGAAGTGCTATGCTCTAAGTTACTGGTTGGGGGAGCTTGGGTCCCCACTATCAGGATGGGGGAGGGCACAGGGTCTCTTAGTAATTAAGCCTGGGGACAAGTTGGCATGGCTTCCTGCCTCACTTTCCCATAGCCTCTACAACAACAGCATTGAAGAAGGGACGTTCCAGGAAGTGGGGAGCTTCAGCTAAACCCCAGGAGGAGGAAGGGCCAGAGGAGGAAGAAGACGATGACATTGTCGATGCTGGAGCCATTGATGACCTGGAAGGTGAGCTCTGGGAAATTTAGGGGAGGGGAAGAGTGGGAGAAGGTGAAGGCTAGGACTGGTAGGGGAAGGAGTGGACTTAGCATAAGATCCTTTCTTCTCCCTTTGCCAGAGGACAGTGATTACAACCCTGCAGAAGATGAACCCAGATCTCGGCAGCCACGCCCCCAGCGTCCCATACCCACATCTAGTGCTGAACGACCCCGAAGGAGGCCTGGGAGACCTCGAAAGCTGCCCCGCCTGGATCTCCCCACCCCTCCAGAGGGTGAGACTGGAGAAAGGGGATGGGGTCTAGGATAATTGGGGTCAGAGAGGGAGGGAGTAGGTAGCAAACTGTGGCATATTGAATCCAGACAGCATAATATAGTAGAAGTAATTCCAGACTTGGAGGCTGCCTTTGAATCTTAGTTCTGAAATCTGTAACTATAAAAAAGTGTTGGGGCACCTAGGTGGCACAGTGAATAGAGCACTGGCCCTGAAGTCAGGAGGACCTGAATTCAAATCCAGCCTCAGACACTTAACACTTACTAGTCATGTGACCTTGGGCAAGTCACTTAACCCCAATTGCCCTGCCTTCCACAAAAAAAAAGTCTGTTAACCTCTCAAAGATTCAGTTTTCTCATCAATAAAATAGGGATAATGTGTTAATACTTGTTTCAACATGTTATTAAGGGGAAAGTGCTTATAAATCATAAAGCTTTAGAAGTATAACTTAAAGCTTGAGTATACAATGCTTTAGACTTCTCCAAGCATCTTTCCTTCTCTTATCTCATTTGAAGCTCAGCACCTCTGAAGGCAGGTAGGGCAGGTATCATTATTTCACAGTGATTGTGCTGTCTTCACAGAGTCACAGAAGGTGGAGAGTTGGGAAGGTCTTTAGAGATCATCTAGTCTACCCCTGCCAGTTTACAAATGGGAAAACTGAGACTTAGACAGATGAAGTGACTACCCCCAGATCTCACACACAGAGAGCTAGGAGGCCACTGGCACTTGAACCAAGTCTCCTAACTCTGTCCAGTGTTTTTTGCATGGGGCTCCATGTCTCTGACCACATGTCTTTAGGTTGTCTGGGGTGTGCGTGGCATGTCTGTGAAGTGTTAGATCTGTTACAGGTGTGGAAGCAGAGTCACTGGTGAGCTCTCAGACTGGACAGAGCCTCCCAGAGCCGCAAGGGCCTGAGGCCACCAGCTCCTCAGGCCTGGAGCCCTGTGGGAACGGTGAGGGGCCTGCGGAGCCCAGCGTGAGCCAGTCAGATGCAGAGAACACAGCTCCTAACAGCAGAGATGACTCAGACGTAGCACCCCGACGACGCGGCCGGCCCTCCCGGCGCTTCCTGGGCAAGAAGTACCGCAAGTACATGGGGCAAAGGTGAGGGAGGAGGAGTGCCCTGAGGGGGCAGAAGAGAGCCCTGTGTGGGGCTGGCTTCCCCACCACCACCTCATTTCCCATTACTAAACCGAGCTCCTTCTTCTTCCACCCCCACCAGATACTATTATAAGTCCCCCAAGCCACTACTGAGACCCTACCTTTGTCGAATTTGTGGCTCCCGCTTCCTATCCCATGAGGACCTTCGTTTTCACGTTAACTCTCATGAGGCTGGAGACCCCCAGCTCTTCAAATGTCTGCAGTGCAGCTACCGCTCCCGCCGCTGGTCCTCTCTCAAGGTATGCAAGAGAGGGGGCTCCTGGAAGGGAGGGGAGAGCACCAGGGTGGTGTTGTCAAAAAAGGGTTGGTTCTGGAGTTAGACAGCCTGGCTTTCACCCTCTGACGCTGGGCAAGTCATTTCCCTTCTTGGGAATTTAGTTTCCTCTGTAAAGTGACAGACTACATGATCCTTCAAGCTTTTTCTAGCTCTGAAATTTCTTTTTCAAAGTCCTAATTTTGGCATTCAGTGCTCTAAGGCTCTCCCAACTCTGACATTCTGGGATTCTGGGGGGAGTGGGGAGGTGAAGTATTTGGTTACTTTGTATTCAGCAAACTTCCAGGGTCTCTGGTAGGGAGGGGAATTAGTGACCTTGGCCTCTGACTCTGAATGCCTGGGCCCTTGGTATGAGGAAGGGCCCCTTCTCAGCCTGTTACCCTGCCTGCCTCTCCAGGAGCATATGTTCAACCACGTGGGCAGCAAACCCTACAAATGTGAGGAGTGCAGCTACACCAGCGTGTACAGGAAGGATGTTGTCCGGCACTCAGCTGTGCATAACCGGGACCGGTCAGTGGAAGCCAGTGTACCTTTAGGGGCACTGACAGGGAAGCAGCTATGCTCTCACAGAAATAAAAAGGATTATGATGAGAATAATGCCAGATGCTCGACACTTTTCTACAAGACACCTGAAACATATTATTTTGATCTTCACAATAGCCTAGTGAGGGAAATCTCATGATAGGGTTATTATCACCATTTCACAGATGAAGAGCTTGAGGTTCAGAGAGGGGTGGTGACTCCCCCATGGTCCTTTAGCTCAGAAATGGCATCACTGAGCACTGGACCTGGGTCGGGAAGCCTGAGCTTTGTTGCCTGGGGCCAATCACTGCAGCCCCAGATGCATCTTGATGTCAGGTGCATCTTTTGGAGAATGGGGGTGATGAAACTAACATGACTTGCCTGGAGAGAAAGTTTTGCAGCCATAAAATACTGCAAATGTTTTAATTGTAGGGTAGGGAGGGTCACTTTCAGGATTGGGGAAAGCTCTTAGAAAGGAAAGATGCTTGAAGTGAGTTGGGGACCATGGGCACTTGGGACTAGGCCACCAAGGGTCAGGAGGAGTCAGCTAACTCTGTGCATGTCTCTCCCCTACAGGAAGAAGAGGCCAGAACCTGTGAGTCTAGAGCCCTGGGCTGGGTCTGGGCACTGAGCTGGGAGGCATTTGGCCAAGGTCTTTTTAAGAGGGAATTGAGATGTCTTATGGGCTGTGCCATCCATCCTTTCTCTCCCTGTTCCCTCGAAGCCCCCGAAACTGAGCTCCTTCCCCTGCCCTGTGTGCAGCAGAGTCTACCCAATGCAGAAACGGCTCACACAGCACATGAAGACACACAGCACTGAGAAGCCCCATATGTGTGACAAGGTGGATGGGTGGGGCCACAGGAGGGAGTGGGAGGGGCAGGCAGGGCTGGGAGTGTGGGTGTGAGGGGAAATACTAAGACTAGTCACAGTGGGGGTGTCTATGCTGTGCATGAATCCTACTTTTCCTCTCTCCATCTTATAATTTGCAGTGTGGAAAATCTTTTAAGAAGAGATACACTTTCAAGATGCATTTACTGACACATATACAAGCCATTGCAAACCGCAGGTACCAGCCCAAAGTCCCTTCAGCAAACCTATGTTCATATTGCTGCTGTTAATACCTGTGTGACCCTGGCAAGTTACCTTACTCTCTCAGTCTTAGTTGGAAAACTGTCAAAAGGGAATAATAATTCTTATACTGCCTACTCACTGAGTTCCTGTGAAAAAATCTCTTTGTAAACTGTAAAATGATGTGTCAGCCATAATTATCATAGTAAGTATTATTGTTCTTCCTAGTGAGTCTTAGTCCCATGGGGGATAGAGATCAAGGGAGGGGGTTGTGCCCTTTGACCCAGTCCTAAAAGGGTCTTAGCTTATGGGCCCTCCAACTCCCTTCCTGGCTTCTCTAGTTACTCGTGTGCCCAATCCCAGGTTCAAGTGTGAGTTCTGTGAGTTTGTCTGTGAAGATAAGAAGCTTCTACTGAATCATCAGCTATCCCACGTTAGTGACAAGCCTTTCAAGTGCAGCTTCTGCCCCTACCGGACCTTCCGAGAAGATTTCTTGCTTTCTCATGTGGCTGTCAAACACACAGGTCAGCCTGCCATTCCTGACACCTCCTCCTCCAGCATGTTCTAAAGCTCTGGTACGCTGAACAGGGAGGATGTGCCACCAGGGATGCTGCCATCCCTCCTCCTTTGCCCTCTGCTATCCATCCCCTGGCCTTTTCTTCCTGCCCTCCCCTCAAACTTTATCCAGCCACCCTAAGTCCTCAAGTCAATTCCAATAGACACAAGTTGCTTTGTGAAGAGAATTCCCTAACCCCAGAGGCACTTAACTGCCTAAGAACAAAGACATCCTGGAGAGGCTATTAAAAGAACTTTTGAAATAAGGAGACAGTTTATGAGTGGTAAGAGAAAAGTAAACCTAATTCAGCAGGGATATGTCCAGAAGCTACTCTGTACTCAGCCTTGTGCTAACCATAATAGTTTACAGTTCGCAAAGTATTTTGTATACATTGCTTCATTTAATCCTTACAATAGCCCTTCAGGAGAGGTAGTGGAAACAGGATCGTACAGAGGAGACACTTAAGGCTTACTGAAGGGAAAAAACTTGCTGAAAGTCACCCAGCAAATCAGGGGCAGAGATGAACATCAGCCCTGCCTCACCATTCACATTGTAGGAGGTAGTAGGGCCCTTTAGAAGGAGCCAAGCCAGGCCCTCATCTCCTTGGTGAGCTCACAGCCTACCTGGGGAGACAAAGAACTACCTTAATGGAAAGAGCACCGGATCTGGGCTCCAGGCCCTACTCTGACAGCTGGAGGATCTTAATTAAGCAAATCATTTTAGCACCCAGGTTCCCTGCTTCCGCCTCTGCCAAATGAGAGTTGGGTTGGATGCCCTCTGCCATCCACTTCAGATTTGACATTCAGTGTCCTAAGGTTTCTCCTTTTTATGTAACTCTTTGTGAAACTTGATTCACCCTCCCTGGATATAGCATGTGAGCAGAGAAGGTGTGCCACTGGGTATGCTGCCAGGTGTGCCCTTCCTCCTCCCTTCCCACAGGAGCCAAACCCTTTGCCTGTGAGTTCTGCCACTTTACTACAAGGCACAAAAAGAACCTTCGCCTGCACGTGCGCTGCCGGCACTCGGCCAGCTTTGAGGAGTGGGGTCGGCGCCATCCTGAGGAGCCACCATGCCGCCGCCGCCCTTTCTTTTCAAGGCAACAGATAGAGGAGCTAAAGCAGCAGCATGGGCAGCGCCCTGTGCTCCCTGGGCCTGCCACCCTTGACCCACCAGGCTCCCCGGAGGTGAGAGCTAGGGAGATGGGAGTGGGGAGTAGGGGGGGATTAGGACAAGGGCTAGGCCAGGGGTGGGGAGTGGGATTAGTGAGGTCAGGGCCCAGGCTGGGAGAGGTAAAGGATAAAACCCAAAGCCATGTCCTGCTCCTTAGGCTCCAGCAGAGACAGTACCTCCTGAGACCTCCCCTCTGCTGTGTCCTGAGGCCCTGGGGGGTGCCACCATCATCTACCAGCAAGGTGAGTCTGCAGAGGGGGTGTGAGGGGCAGGGAGCAGGGTGACCATGGGAGTTGCTCTCCCAGGTTACCAATTTTCTCCCCTATTCCTTTCCTACTACCCACCTGCACCCTCAGGAGCTGAAGAGTCCACAGCCTTGGCCACTCAGACAGCTCTAGACCTGCTGCTGAACATGAGTACCCAACGAGAGCTGGGGGGAGCTGCACTACAGGTAGGCTTGTGGAGGAATTCCTTACATCACATCCCAGTTCTCAGGACACCCTACATTTTCCCAAAAATGTCAAGTATTTCCCAAGCTACCTATATGCTTAGTCTCTTGTTGTGAACAGTGGGTGGAAGTGAGAAAAATAGGACATTCTCTCAGCCTCTGCTGAGCTCGAAGTCTAATTGGAGTGACAAGGCCTGGACTCATTAAACCAGGGGTTCTTAACTCTTATTGTGTTGTGGATCCCCTTTGATAGGCTAGTCAAGCCTATGAATTCCTTCTCAGAATAACATTTTAAAATTTACAAATAAAACACATATCATTACAAAGGAAACTAATATTAAAATAATTATCAAACCATTTTTTTTAAAAAGTTCACAGACCCCACGTGAAGCATCTTTGCTTTAAACTCAATAGAGGGGCGGCTAGGTGGCACAGTGAATAGAGCACTGGCCCTGGAGTCAGGAGGACCCTAGTTCAAATCTGGCCTTAGATACTTAACACTTACTAGCCATGTGACCTTGGGCAAGTCACTTAGCCCCAATTGCCCTGCCTTCCCCCCTCCAAAAAGCAAAAAAATAAATAACAAAACTGTTAATAAAGAATAGCAGGGGAAGGTAATGCCTAGGCTAGGGACAGAGAAGGCTTCCCAGAGAAGGTGATGCTGAAGAATAACCCCACTTAACATTTCTGTAGCACTTGAATCTCTATTATCAAGTGCCTTCCTTCAAATGTCCCTGTAAGAGAAAGTGTCCTCATGGAACAGATGAGGCTGAGGCTCAGAAGGGTGAGGTGAGAACCAGGGCTGTATTGGAAGGAGCACCAGGCATGGGTTCAGATTGTGACTGCCATTTACTAGCATAGGCAGCTTGGACAAGTTTCTTCTCTCCCTGGGCCTCAGACGTTCTCCTCTGAGCCGGGAGGGGGCTAGGTGAGATCATCTCTAGCTCTGCATTCATTGATCCTGTGATTTAGGTTCCAGAGCAGTCCATGTTAGAAGCCCAGTGTCCTAACTCCAAGTCCAGCACTCATGCTCC
Source organism: Petaurus breviceps papuanus (assembly GCF_028583685.1). NCBI lineage: Eukaryota > Metazoa > Chordata > Mammalia > Diprotodontia > Petauridae > Petaurus > Petaurus breviceps. The sequence continues at coordinate 2,695,574 of NW_027187265.1, forward strand.
AAGGTTCTGTGTTCAGTATCCCAGATGGGTGGCCCTTAGGTAGACAGGAATTGGGAGGATGCTCTCTCCATGGTGGCAGAGGGGAATAACAGCAACATGAGCAGAGGTGGGGCCTGGGAATGAGCCTGGTGTGTTCAGGGAATGGCCCAGAGCTGACTGGTTTGGGTGGATGGTACATAGTGAAGTTCACGGGGCATAGAGTTGCCTTATCGTCCACCCTGGTAACAACCCATTACTCCCATGGCAGGTGGCTGTAGTGAAATCAGATGGAGTCCGGGCAGAGCTCTCCTCCCCTCCTGGAGAGCCCAGCCCCCCAGGAGCCTCTCCTCAGGTGGTCACCCTGCATGTGGCCGAGTCTGGAGGTAGCTTTGCTGGGGAGGGACCAATGGGAGTGTCTGACCTGCAGCAGATCACCCTAGCCCCAGTACCGTATAGTGGAACGAGCTACAGCGTAATCGCAGCTCCTCCTGTGGAGGAGGGGACCTCTGCCCCAGGGACCCCATACAGGTAAGGCCCGCCCTGAGTTCCCAGTGAGATGTCCCCACCCTTTGCTGCCATCCAGGAATACAGAAGGCACGTTTCTTGTCCAAAGAGCACCTGGAGCCCAGCCTTTCTTTTTCTGTCTTCTCTAGTGGGTATCTAACACACTCACCATTTTTCTATATACCTCTCTTTCTATAATAGGAGGGAAGTTCTTTGGCTACAGCAAAGAATAGAATATCAGAGTTGGCAAAGGATTTTAAAGAATATCTAGTCCAATTGATGCCTAAACAGGAATATCCACACCCCACCCCACCCCACGCCCTGCCACCCATATCATCACTGGCAAGGCACCATCATGCTTCTGGCAGAAGAAGTCCAGTGATGGGGCCATCTCTGACCTCCCTGAGGTAGTCCATTCCACTTTTGAAAAGTTAGGAACTTTCTTTACATCAAGCCAAAAATCCACATCACAGTCTCTGAGGCCCAGCAGAACAAGACTGTAGGTGGCTCTTCAGATACCTGAAGGGAGCTATGCTATCCCCCTTAAATCTTCTCATAACTCATCTTGTGTAGTCCTTCTGAGCCATGGCCTCTCTTCCCACATACTCTTGGCCATGCTCCCTTTTATCAGTGTACTTGCTAAAATATGCTGTGCTTAGAGCTGGACATAGCACTTTAGGTGTGCACTGACGAGGACAGAGTCAAATGAAGACCTTGCTTTGCTCAGTCCTTCTCTTAATGCAACCCAAGATCACATCAACTTTTTTTTTTCAAATGCTTTATTAACTTCTGATTTATATCATTCATTTCCGCCAGATTTTGAGTAACAAATTTTCTCCCTGTTTTTCCCCTACCCACCGCCCCAAAATAGCAGCCCCACAGGATATCCCCTCCTCCAATCTGCTCTCTCCCATATTTTCTCCCATACCCCTTTCGACTTTTCCAGTGGATCTCTATGCCCCAGTGCCTGTATATCTTATTTCCCAATTACATGTAAAATAGTATTAATAATAGTATATATATTTGAGTATTTGATTTTAAAACTTTGAATTCCAGATTCATTCCTTCCTCCCTTGTCTCCCACCCTTACTGGAAGATAAGCAGTTCAGTATAGGTTGTACATATGTGGCTAATGCAAAACAATAATATAGTAGATATATTGTAAAAGACTGACTGTATTTCCCTCCCTCCTATCCCACCTTCCACTTGTTCTGTTCTCTACTTTGATCCTGTCCCTTTTCAAAAGTGGGTGCTCCCAACTTCCCTCCCCACCCAGCCTGCCCTCCCTTCCATCATCCCCTTCCCCACTACTCTCCTGGAGGGTGGGATACCCTATTTAGTATTCCCTCCTCAAGCTAGGACCCATTCCCTTTTGCCTTTCTATTCTTCCCCTCCATTGTAACCATTTTCTCTTGCCTCTTCTATATGAGATAGTTTACCCCATTCTGTCTCTCCCCATCTCCTCTCATTATAGTCCTCTGTCACCTCTTAATTTCACCTTTTAAGTATCATCCCTTCCTGTTAAATTGGTCCTGTGCCCTCTATCTATGTATACCTGTAAACATATATACACACATTCACATATGTATTCATATGCCCATGTACTCTCATATATAGACATATCTATATTTCTATTCCCTTCAACTACTGAGAACAGTTTCATAAGTTACAATTATTATTTTTCCATGTAGGAATGTTAATAGTTCAACTTTGAAGTTCCTTATAATTCCTTTTCCCTGTTTAGCTTCTCTTGCTTCTTGTATCTGAATGTCAAGTTTTCTATTCAACTCTGGTTTTTTCAGCAAGAATGCCTGAAAGTCCTCTATTCCACTGAATGACCATATTTTCCCCTGAAACATGATACTCAGTTTTGCTGGGTAGGTGACTCTTGGTTTTAATCCCAGCTCTTTTGCCCTCCGGAATATCATATTCCAAGCCTTTCAGTCCTTCAGTGTAAAAGCTGCCAGATCCTGGGTTATCCTTATTGTGTTTCCACAATATTCAAATTCAAATTCTTCCTCGCTGTTTGTAATATTCTCTCCTTAATCTGAGAATTCCAGAACCTGGCTATAATATTCCTAGGAGTTTTCTTTTTGGGATCTTTTTCAGGAGGTGATAGGTGGATTCTTTCAACCTCTGTTTTGCCCTCTGGTTCTAAAACATCAGGGCAGTTTTCTTTGAGAACTTCCTGGAGCATGATTTCTAGGTTCTTACTTTGATCATGGCTTTCAGGTAGTCCAATAATTTTTAAATTCTCTCTCCTGGATCTATTTTCCAGGTCAGTGGTTTTTCCCATGAGATATTTCACATTGCCTTCTATTCTTTCATTTGTTTGGATCTGTTTGTTTAATAGCATCTTGATTTCTCATAAAGTCATTAGCTTCCAATTGCTCCAGTCTAATTCTGAAGCAATGATTCTCCTCATTGAGCTTTTGAGATTCTTTTTCCATCTGGCAAATTTGGCTTTTTAAGGCATTCTTCTCCTCACTGCCTTTTTGAGCCTCTTTTGCCATTTGAGTTAGTCTATTTTTTCAGGTGTGATTTTCCTCAGTCAGGCTGTTGACTTTCATTTCATAATTTTCTTGCATTGTTCTCATTTCTCTTCCCAATTTTTCCTCCACTTGTCTTATCTGCTTCTTAAGGTCCTCTATGGCCTGTAACCAGCTCATATTTTCCTTAGAAGCTTTTGGTGCAGAAGTTCTGACTTCACTGTCTTCCTCCTGTTCCATGCTTTGCTCCTTTTTGTCCCCCAAATAGGAGTCTGATGTTGGAATCTTCTGTCTGCTTTGTTTCCTTTGCCTGGTCATGTTGCCCCTCAGTAACTTGACCCCTGGGCTTTTTTGCCACAGTAGGACTCTTCCACCAGACGGGAGCTTTCGTCCCAAACGTTGGGATTTTCTCAGCTGCCAGAGGTATTAGATGGATGCCCTCTCTGAGGTCTCCACATGCTCTGGCAAGCTGGACACACACCCCAGGACCTCCACCCTAGACAGGGATCCAGATCCAAGAAGGTTAAAGCAAGAGCGATTACCCCTCAGACTGGTGCTTGGTCCCCCTACTCTCTGCAGGCCAGGAGCTGAAGCAGCCATGTGGCGCTGGCTGGCTGTGCCAGTGGCTCACAAGCCACGCACTCCCACTTACTGGGTCCCAAAGTCCAGACTGCACTGACCTCTCACTTTGTCGTGGAATCTATGTGTTGATAAATCTGGAAACAGCCACAGCTGCTGCTGATCTGGAGTCCCTCCTGCAGGGCCTAGGGCTGGGCTTGGCTCCCAGAGTGCTGGCTGATTCCTGCCGGGCTGTCCTCAGCGGGAGGTTAGCTTCTCTGTGTCATTTTGTGGCTTCTGCAGCTCCAAAGTTTGTTCAGAGTCCCCTTTTACATGGATTGGGGAAGGTGGAAGCTGGAGCCCAGCAGAGGTCCTGCTTCTACCTCACATCAGCTTTTTTGAAAGTCAAGTTACACTGCTAATTCATGGAAACTGGAGTTCACTGGAGTTTTCCTAATTTTTTCATAGGGACTGTTGTTCAAGGCTCAGCTTATGTGCCTACTCCTATGGGAAGCCTTTCCTAATTACCTTAGTGTTAGTAGTGTTCTTTCCCTCCTCAAATCAAGAAAAACATGAGTTCTTAGACAATAGAAACTAGTCTTTGGATCCCAGTGCTTTGCACATAGTAGGCTCTTAAGGATTGTCTAGGGACAGCCAGGTGGCGCAGTGAGTAGGAGCGCTGGCCCCAGAGTCGGGAGACCTGGGTTTGGTCCCAGCCTCAGATACTTAACACCCACACAAAAAATAACTGGCCGTGTAACCTTGAGCAAGTTGCTTAACCCCAATTGCTTTAAAAAAAAAAAAAAGATTGTCTAGCTATGCCACTCCCCAAATCATACTAGGTTCAGTTGCTTTACTTTCTTGGCCTAGATTAAAACACGAAAATACCATCCATTTGATGGTTCTTGTTCACTCCCCTTAATCCAGCGCTCCTAGTCACTGTCCCCCATCTACCCTCTGGAATTGAGACAGACGCTGACTTTGGCTTCCATATTGCCCTCTAAAGGAGTCAGGATTTATCTTATTTGGGTCCCATATTCACCCTCTTTGGCTTTTTTGCATTGAGACATATAATGTGGCAACCAGAAAAGTTAATGGGATTTATGTTGACACAAATGAAATCCAGGTATACAGAGAAGGGGAGTGCTTATCGTCCCATCATCATCCAGCCTGGTCAATCCCCATCTGGAGAATTGTGCCTTATTTATGGAAGCACATTGACAAGCAAAGGAGAGTGACCAGGAGGTAACAAGAAATTGGGTCATTCAAGGATAGGTTGAAGGAAATAGGAATTTTTAGCCTGGAGGTGAGAAAACTTCAAGAGGGATTTAGCTGTCTTCAAGTATCTGAAAGACTGTCCTGGTGAAGAGGAAGGAGAGTCATCCTGCTTGGCCTTAGGGGACAAAGCTTAGACCAGTGAGTGGACATTGCAGAGAAGTCGATTTTGGCTCAGTATAAGGAAGGAAACTTCCTTATAGAACTGCATCACTGGAAACAATTGGTCAAAGGACAAATAACCACTTGTCAGGATTATAGGTGGAATCTCTGTCAAGTAGAGGTTGTAGTGATGACCTCTGAGGTCCCTTCATTAAGGATGAAGGTTATCAGAATCCATCTCTGACTATCCCTGGGGGTATCATCTTTTGCCCCAGGGTCTCCCAGGTTGTGCCCTAGGAATCCTGTCATCTCTCAAACCTTCTTTCTAGCCTTGGACTTTTCTAATGAGGAAGTGTTTTCTATGCCTATCATTTGTAACTGCTGCATCCCAGATTCTCTTCTATCCTATTTCTGTCTCATCTTTAGATTTCCAAAACCCCCCTACTTTGACCTTACCCTGCTGAGGCCATCCAGGTGCTGCTTACCTCACCTCCTGACTTGGTTGTTCATGGATCTCAATCCCTTTTATAATTCAGAGATTCATATTATACATTTGAGTGTTAAGGGCAGCGTGTTGCCAGTTATGGACAACCCTGGGTTTATACAGTAACGCTCATCTCTGACAGCTTTTGGACATAGGGTATCTCATGGAATTAAACTGTTACAACTGAAAGGAACTTTGGAGATTTTGTTTAGTTCACCCTCATTTTACATGAAGCCTAAAATGAGGAGGTGGTCTGTTCTGATGCAAACAATGAGAAAGTGGCAGCCAGGACTAGAGCCCAGGTCTCTTGCATCCCAGTCCTATGCTCTTTCTCCCATATTATAAATAATGTGCCTACAAAACCCTGTTACTTCCCTCAAAATCCTGTGACCCATTCTCAGCCCTGCCCTTATCTCCCTGTACCCATAGCCAGGAGCCCCCAGGGGAGGCTGCACAGGCTGTGGTGGTGAGTGACGCCTTGAAGGAGCCTAGCACCCACTATATCATGGCAGCAGATGGGACCCAGCTACATCACATTGAGGTAAGGGGCTCTCTAGCCTCCCCCAGTCCCAAAAGTATACTCCTGTCTGACGACTTCACAAGGCCCTCTATCTCCCCAGAACCCTCAACCTATTTACTGCTCACCCTCAAGATACCTGCCCCAAAGAAGAACTATGTGCTAGAACTGTTGTCAGGATCAGATGAGGTGATGAATATTAAAACTTTGTAGACTTATGAACATTAACTAGGGTGAAGAGGGAGGAGAGGGAGAAAGGTGATTTTCCTTCCTCTACCTTCTTATAACACCCTGTCTCTCCTCTCCCACCCTTCCCTTTCCATCCCCTTCACTGTCTCCTTGACAAGATGGAAGAATCACAGGTTCGGGAGGGGGGTCTTCAGTGGCTTCTTATCCAGCCTAGACCTGAACAAGAAAGCACAATGTAGCTAACAAGTAGTCAGTCTACCTTTACTTGAAGAGGGGGAGCCCACTGCCTCAAGACAGCTCATTTTCATTTTGGACAGCTCTGATTGTTAGGAAATGTTAACTAACATCCAGCCTGAATCTGCCCCTTAGCAGCATCTACCCATTGTTTCCAAGTCTGTTCTCTGGAGTCAAGCAGATTAAGTCAGATATTTCTTCTGCATTACAGCCCTTTTGATATTTGATGACAGCCATCACATCCCACCTACATCTTGCTTGCTTCAGGCTAAGCATCCCCATTTCCTTCAGTCAGTGTTCTCATGACAATCTTAGGACCTTTGCCATTTTGATTGTCCTATTCTGGAGCTGTCCAGTTTATTAATGTCCACCTCCCCTAATGTGGCCTCCAGACCTGAACACAGTATTCCAACTGTGGACTGACATAATGGGCAGAACAAAATGATACTGCACTATCACCTGCTTATTCTTGGATACTAGACCTCTCTTAATGCAAAATAAGATTAAATTAGCTTTTCTTGGCCACCATAGAATACTGTTGATTCTCATTGAGCCCCCAAATCTTTTCCAGATGAATTCCTATCTAGCTATGTCTCCCCAATCTTATACTTGTCAAGTTGATTTTTGAACCTAAGTGCAAGACTTGAAATTTTATAGGGATAAATGAAACCTCATTAAATTTAGCCCCATGTTCCAGCCCAGTGGTGTCAAATTCAGAAACAGGGTTAACAAAACCATACATGTTCTATTGTATTTTTATTTATCTTATTTAATATTTCCTAATTACATTTTAAGCTGGTTCAGACTACTAGCCACAGGCTGCATGTTCAATGCCTCTGTTCTAGCCTGTCAAGATCTTTTTGGATCCTGATTGTCATGAAAAGTGTCAATCATTTCCTCCTGCTTTGTGTCACCTGAAAATTTTATATGTATGCTATCTTTGATTTTATCTGAGTCATTGATAAAAATTTTAACCAGCACAGAAGTGGATACAGATTCCCAGGCCAGTTCCCTATTGACTTTTCTTCCAAGTTTATTTGCTTTTAGGGACAAATAGCTGTTTATATATCTCAGTAGCAACCCACTGTTTATATAGAACCATATAACAATTTATGGTAATATTGACACTCCTGTGCCATTAGGAAAATATCAAAATAGGTTCAATGTACTCTGCTTAAGACTCTGTCCAAGTTTACATCAGGCTACGGATCGCTATTCTTTGGGTCTGGCTACTCAACCATTTATGAATCCATCTAGCTAGGGCAAATTGGATGGACCATCTTTCCTACAAGAAGAGCATGAAAGATTGTGCCAGATGCTTTGCTAAAATCCACGTAAATTATATCTGCAACATTCCCCTGATCCACTGGTCTAGCCCAGTCAAAAAATGAAATGTTTAGACTGACTTGACCTGTTTTTGAGAAGACCTTGTTCATTCTTTGTGGTCCCTGATTCCTTTGCCAGATGCTCATTAACCATTCTTTTACCAATAAACATTCTAGAGTTTTACCAAACATCAGAATCAAGCTCATTGAGCTGGAGTTTACAGACTCTTCTCTTCCTATTTTAGAAAATCAGACACGTGCTTTTTTCTAGTCCTATGGGTGCCCTTCCTATTTTTCATGATCTTTCAGAAATTACTGACAGCAATTCAGCAATGATATCTGACATTCCATTCAGGGTTCCAGGCCATCTGAGCCTGGCCTGTATTCATCAGAGACAGACAGGTGCTTTCTTCCACTCCACTTATTTATCCTTGGTTTCACATCCCCATTGGCCATTTTTGTTCTGTCCTTTCTAATCCAAAGGTCAGAGAAAAACAGAAGCAAAGTAAGAATTGAGTAGTGATGCTTTCTCTGCACCGAGGGGATAGGGCTCTGGGCATGGAGTCAGGAAGACCTGAGCTTATGTCTTACCTTGGACATTACTAGCTAGCTGTGTGACCTTGGGCTTAACTTCTCTCAGCCTCCATTTTCTCACTTGTAAAATACAGAAGTTGGATTTGATGGCCTCTATGGCCCTTTCTGGCTCTAAATCTATGATCCTCTGACCTATTATTATCATCTGATAAACACTAAGCCCATCCCTAGCCCTTTTTTATTCTATTCTTTTCCTCAGTAAAACACCTTTTATCCTTAGCTTTTCCTTCCAGTCTTCACGCATTTTGAACTTTTTAACTCTCTACACTAAATTCTTGTAGGGTCAACACACTTTTATATTTGTCCTCTACCTTCTGTACATGTCTTTTGAAAATTGAATTGACTGATGGATTCCCTGTATGTACACATTGGTCTCTTTAGACAACCTCTTTTCTTTCTCGTTGGAATGTTCCTCTTTATATCTTCAGAAATTCATTCTTGAAAGCTTATCTTCCCTCTTACATTTGCCTCCCCTGTAGAATTTTAGCCCATGGGTTCCTGTCTGTCCTCTGAATCTTTTGAAATTAGCTTTCCTATAGTCTAAAGTACATGTCATACTGGGCCTAGCTTTCTTCTTCTCTGTCAAAAATTCTAGGATGAAGTGACCCCTTTCCCCAATGTTCCCATCATTTCTATTCTAGCAGTCTTCCTTCTTGGTGTGACTCAAATTCAGAATAGAATTTACCATCATTAGTTCTTCTACTTTTTGAAGGATGAAATTATGAAGACGAGTCCAGAAATCATTAGCTATTCCGATTTGTTCAGAGAGAGAGAGAAAGATCCAGCAGATATCCAAAGTCTCCTATCACTGCTTTTCCAGGCTTGTGATGTTTCCCAGACCCATCTTTTTCCTATTTCTGTCCCATCTTCTTTAGTATATGCCAGTTATAATACTGTTTCTGAGTCTGGTGATCTTTACCCAAATGTTCTTTTACCATGCTTCCCCACCCTTGGACTTCCACACAGGAAGATATTTAATATATACAATTCTACTTATTGGTTCCTTCTATTTATGATAGATTTCCAGAGCTATATTCCAGTAGAGGCTCCTCCCACCAATTTCAGGTCAAATTTGCCTTCTTGCATTAGAATTTCTTGTTCATGTTACTTGTTACTTTTACTTTGTGTTTACATTTAATAGACACAGGAAGCCATGATTTTTATTTCTTGTTCTGTTTACTGTGAATTTGGGATACTAATACTTCCTACATTATAGTTTCTCTGTATGTTAACTAGATTGATGGGTATAAACAGTCTCCCTCCTCTACCTCCTTTTTCAATTTAAAACCCTTTTGGTTAGATTCGTAAGATTCACAACAGATCCATTCTTGTAACATACATTTCATTCCTGAGTTTTAAGCCATAGCCCCAAAACCACATGGATACTAGAATTTTCTTTCCTTTCTCAGTTCCCCTTCGTTGGCTTCTTTCATTGTTTTCTCTCTTCTTCCTTTTCCCCACCCATCCCTCCTTTTCCCCATGATACTCTCTTCCCCCATCTCTTCCTCCCGTTTATGCCTCCTTTTCTTCCCTAGATCTCACTTGTACCCTTCTTGCTTTCCAAGCTTTCTTTTCTCCATCTCAGTCTTGTTTCTGTCTTTCCCTTCTCTCAACATCAGTGTGACTTTTTTCCCCCTCTTTTGGTCTCCCCCATTCTCATTCTAAGCCAGCCCAATCTCTCTGTCCCTTGATTGCTTTTGTTCTTTCCTCCTCCCCCAGGTCAGACAGATCTCTGTTCCATAGATCCCCTCACTGTCTCCTTTTTTTTTTCCCCCTCCACAGCTGAGTGCAGATGGAGGTGTTTCCTTCTCAGGCCCAGGGGCTTCAGATACTCCAGACCCTGGGGCTAAGTGGCCCCTATTGCAGTGTGGAGGACGGCCAATGGGCAGAGACGGCCCCCCTGCACCTCCCTCCCCAGCAAGAGCCCTCAGGGCTGGGGTTACTCCTGCTGAGGGCAGAGGGCCACCTACCTCAACTTCCCTACCTCTCCCGGCCACAAAAGCCTTGGGCCTGGTGGTTCCCTCGCCACCCCCATCTTCCTCAACAGCAGCAGCCACTACCGCCAAGAAGTTTTCCTGTAAGATCTGTTCAGAGGCCTTCCCAGGCAGGGCCGAAATGGAGAGCCACAAACGAGCCCACACTGGCCCCAGCACCTTCAAGTGTCCTGACTGCCCATTTGTTGCTCACCTGTGGCCTGAGGTTCGGGTAGGTAACAGGACTTTTGGAAGGCCCTGGGCACATTTACAATCTCACCATAAGCACAAAGCCAGTACTGTCTAATGTCCCCTCAACCCTCGGTTATGTGTACATACTTCTGTTATGATTATAATCCCTCACATTTGTATGGTATTTTTCGCAATCTGAATCCTTCTAACAGTGCCCTGAGATCACCAGGCCTGGTCACCAATAGCCCTTTTTGATGGCTGAAAAAAATGTCTCAGAGAAGGGGATTGCCTTGGCCCAGAGTCACAAAGTTAGGGACAGAGCAAGAAAGAGAATTCAAGTCTTCTGACTTGGAGCCCATGGTTCTTTTGGTTAGATCCCTAGGTCATGGTCAGTAAGTTTGTTCCTGGTATATGTGATATTTTGACAGCAAATTTATCATCCCAATTCTTAAGTTTGGTTGAGTTGAACATTAAAATGAGCTTTCTTTCCTTGGATGTCATGCAAGGCAACAGACGCAGGTGACTTTTGGGTTGCATTGCAGGCTTGTGATTTAATACACAAAACAAAGTTAAAATGTAATTTGGCATAGTGGAAACAGCATGGAATTTAGAGGCAGAGGACTTGGATTTGAATCCCAGCTTCTGCTACATGCATACTTACTATGTTACCCCTACCCCTTATTATATGCAAGGCCCTTTGGCTCTCTCTGCACTTCAGTTTCTTCATCTACAAAATGAGATCCTACCATCTAACTCCGTAATAGCTGACATCTGTATTACTTACAAGACACTTAGAACTGCTCAGTGAGATTGGAAATATATTATCCTCATTTGACAGCTAAAGAAACTGGAAGCCAGAGTAGGAAATGACATTCCCTGTGTTGCATAATTAATTAGTAGAAGCCAGGGATAGAACCCAAGCCTCCTGGCCCTCCCTTCCATAGGATCATAGATTTAATTAGAAAGTGCCTTGAAAACCATCTAATCCAACATCCTTTCCTCACCACTTTAAAGGGCAGGAAACTGAGGCACAGGGAAGATAATTTGTTCATAATACCAGGTGCTATTTGAACCCAGACTTTCCTGTCTCTTAAGTCCAGTATTTTAACTGTTATACCATGCTACCTTTCTAAGATCGTTCTCCAGTTGACTTCATGTCAATGGGCAGGTCTATGGGCCCGTTTCTTAGGGAAAGAGGGTGGTGTAAAAGTTTCTGTGATGCTCACTGTCTCCTTGGGTACCTGCCAGGCCCACATGGTCCAGCACTCAAGCCTTCGACCCCACCAGTGCAGCCAATGCAGTTTTGCCTCCAAAAACAAGAAGGACCTTCGGCGACACACCCTCACCCACACCAATGAGAAGCCTTTCTCCTGCCACCTTTGTGGGCAGCGGTGAGACCTAGAAGAGGTTGGGGAGGGAGAGAAGGACAATAGAAGGAGAATGTACCTGGGGACAGGGGGCTGAGACCGTCTGACCCTTCTCCCCTTTTGCCCACCAGCTTCAACCGAAATGGCCACCTCAAATTCCACATACAGCGGTTACACAGCCCAGATGGAAGGAAGGCGGGCCCCCCAGTGCCCAGGGCCCCTCCCCGTGCCTCCACCCAGACCATCATCCTCAATAGTGATGATGAAACACTGGCTACGCTGCATAGTGAGCTTCCCTTCCCTTCCCTCCTCTCCCCCTTCCACTTTGGAACAGGGACACTCCAAGGCACCGACTGGGTTCAGGGGAGCATAATTGGGCATTCTCTTGGGTAAGGTCACCTCCTTAGGGAAAACAAAAGTGTTTTCTATGGCCTAAGCAAGGTTGTCTCACTAGTATGTTCTTCCCCAGAGCTAGCCAAGGGGCTGTCAGTCAGTAGATCCGGCTTGGGAAGCTGGGGGTACAGTACCAGGTCAAGAATTTAGATTTCCCCAAGTCTACAGCCTACTGACCTACCCATTCTACCTCCCTTTCCCTATTCTTCCTTTTTATCTCCTTTCCCTCCCCAGCTGCCCTACAGTCCAGTCATGGAGTGCTGGGCTCTGATCGGCTCCAGCAAGCCCTGGGTCAGGAACACATCATTGTGGCACAAGAACAAACAGTATCCAATCAGGTAAGGCTAAGAGGAGCCCTGGAATTTGTAGGCAGGGTGAGGGAGATGAGACCAGCAGGAAGGGATTAGGCTGGGACTAGTTTCTACAGGAGCTGGGTTTGTTCTGATAGGAGGAAGCCACTTACATCCAGGAGATCACTACTGCAGATGGACAGATGGTACAGCACCTGGTAACCTCAGATAACCAGGTAAATTTTTTCATTGTTCCTCTGTCTCCAACCTCCCCACCCCCTCCCGTTCATAAGAGCTTAGGATTTGGGGCTAGAAGTACCCTTAAAAGATTAGTCCAACACCCATTTTAGTTGAAGAAACTGATGGCCAGAGAAGTCAGATGTCTTGCTCAAGATAAGACAGCTCAGTCCCCACCTTCTCTGATGTCATCTTACTTCCTCACTCCCCTTAGATCACAAAACTGTCACAGCCCTATCTTGACCCCTTTGTGCAGTCAGCCCCAGAATGTGTCTTTTCTAGGATGTTTTTTCCCCAGTGAGACTAATTCTGGGAGGACAGGGACTGCCTGGATGGCCTAAGACTGGGCTCAGAATAGTTCTTCATCAAAGGTATACCAGAATATTGGTTCCACATGATCACTTTCCTTTCCACTTTCTCAGGTGCAGTACATCATTTCTCAGGATGGGGTACAGCATCTCCTTCCCCAAGAGTATGTGGTAGTTCCTGAGGGGCATCACATTCAGGTGAGCAAAGGAAAAAGGAAGAAGGGCTCAGGGGTGGTGTTGGGAAGGGCTGACCAAACTTCCTCCCCACTGTGGTGACTTATCTTCTTGTTGCCAGGTACAAGAGGGACAGATCACTCATATTCAATATGAGCAGGGGACTCCTTTCCTCCAGGAATCTCAGGTACTAGAATACAGAATTGTAGGAGGGATGGGACCAAAGGGGAGAGAAGGCTCAGTTCCCTTTCTCTTTGTCCCCAGATTCAGTATGTCCCTGTGTCTCCAGGACAACAGATTGTCACTCAAGCTCAGCTAGAAGCTGCTGCCCACTCAGCTGTCACAGGTACAGGACTGGGGAGAATGGCAGGGGAAAGAATGGAGGGGAATCTTAGGATCAGCTAATTCAATTAAAGAAAGGATTGGACCTGGACCTCAACCTCCTGAGACTAACCTCCTTGCCCCCCTGCTAGCTGTGGCTGATGCTGCAATGGCCCAGGCCCAGGGCCTCTTCAGCACAGAAGAGGCAATGCCAGAGCATATCCAGCAGCTGCAGCATCAAGGAATCGAGTACGATGTTATCACACTGACTGATGAGTGAGGGGACACAATGAGGGCATGAAGAAGCAAAGATGCCATAGGGGCAGTCCTGCCAGAGGGCCTCACAGGATCCTCCTTGCAGACCATGGGAACCAGGCAGGAGGTGTCCCTGAATTCCTAATGAACTTGGGCCTACCTTGGTGCCAGGGCTGAACAGGGCACTGGTGTGGTAAGGTGCTGCTGTCCCCCTGGCCCTGGAACAAGCAGGGCACCAGGGCCTGCAGGCAGGCTTCTGAGAGAGAAATCTATTTTTGTTTGGATAGATCAGCTGGTATGTCTGTCTGAATAAAGAAAAGGGAATGAGTCCAGCCCTGGCCAGTTTTGCTGGAATGGGGTGGCTCTCCTGCTTTCTCTTTACCATGTGGTGGTGGGTAGAGATCCTGGTGGTCAGCCCTTTGCTGTTGACAGAGCAGTCACTCTGGACCTTCCTGCTGGTGGCGCTCAACATTAAAGCAGAATTAGCTTTGGGATTGGGGAAGGTATCATTTTACAGAAATTCAGTCACAAAGACAGAGCTTTAAAAGACCTTAGAGATCATCTCACCCAACCCCCCTCACTTTACAGATGAGGAAAATTAGGCTGAGAGAGAGAAGTGACTTGCATAAGATCACAGGTAGTATCAGAGCTTGCTGTCATGCTCAAGTTGAAGTAAGATTATCACTGAATTACTTGCGAATTCTAGAATCATGCATTTCTAGACTATGGTCCCTTTGCCCTACCAAGGCTTTCTCAAACTCCTGCCAGTTTGTCCTTGGGGACACCAGAAGTTGATAATCCACAGGCCTAAGGAACCCTAATTGACACGTTTTGGGTGGTATGGGGTAGGCTCATTCAAAGGTCCCTATACACAATGGGTAAGACTACTCAGATCAATTAAAAGACCAGACAGGGCCCATTAGCTCTTAAATAACCTGTAAGGGTTCAGCTGGTCTATTAAAAACCCTTGCAAGGAAGAACCCAAGAGGAAGATGAATCTGGTTCCTGGCCTGATTTGGTTTCTGTCCCCTGCCCATAAGGCTCACTCCAAAGCTGGTTAGGGAGCTGTATGAATCCCTATGTCCCCAAGAACACAGGGCCCTAAAAGCCAGGACCACTGGGCCTAAGGCTTGTTCACTAAAAAATAGTGAAGGCCCCAAGGACTCCCTTATCTCCCTGACCTGCAGCTAGTGGGTGTATAAGAGAAAAAAGGGACAGTGTCGTGTGTGTACAGTGAGAACATCTCACTGGTATGAAGTGGCATAGGAAAAGGCAGCAGCCATGACTGGGCCTGAACATGGGCTCCCAAGAAGCCCCCTCCTCCTTCCAGAACCCTACACAATCTTGGGGCTTTTCTGTATTTTCTTTTACACATAAAACAGCGTTAGCGACAGGACAGGGAGGATGTGGGACTATTCACAAGGGACATGGAGTGAGCATGAGGTTTTAAGGAAACTGGGGGAGAAAGATATGTGTATGAGGAGAGCCATAGAGGACCACATTCCTCCTATGTCAGTGGCAGCCTTGACCCTTCTGCTGCCCCAAAAAGGATGATGGTATCTTGTTCCTGGGGCTGGGGCTAGGGTCATGTAAGGAAGAGAGGCCTGTACCCCCATAGCTCAACAGCCCTCTTTTCCACTGCCTGCTAAGTAGTGTTTGACTCTCGGCTGGTGCTCTGCTCCCGGCCAGAGTCACGGTCCTTGGCCTCAGAGGAAGAGGAAGAGGAAGTGCTCCCTGAACTGGAGCCGTGACTTCGGCCAGACTGCCGGTAGGCTGTGGTCAACTCCTGCAGCCTGGCTGGCGTCGGCTCCCACTTGGCAAAGCCAGGATCATTCTGCAGGAACAGCACAGCCGTATTGTGCACAGCCTTGTAGTAGAGTTCTTCCCTGGAAGGCAAATGGGCCACTCAGTGACAGCTGCTCCAGGTCTTCCCACCCTTCATCACACATTACTGGCCCCTCCCTCTGCCCCAGCCCCTACAAAATGTACCCACTTCTTGCAGATGTGCTGAGAGCCACTTCGATACTCATGGTCAAAGGCAGGCAGCACCAGCTGGTGGCGCTTAAAACGGCTCCGCTCCATTCGGGTTAGTGCTGGTGTGGGGGGGTCCCGCCACTCCGGGATGAAAACAATGAAGGACAGGGGCTCTGGGGAGCTCTCCAATAGCTTCTGCAAAGCGCCAACAGGGGAAGTGGTGCTGACACTCTGGCATGGCTCACAAACGTGCCTCCCCCAACCCTTCAGCCCACCCGTGAGGGTCACAAACCTCAAAGTGAGACACCATAGCATCCATCAGCTCCTCACAGAATGGAGGGTTTGCCTCAAAGGAGCCACTCAGTGGGGAGAAGTCCAGGCAGGGCCTGAGAGCAAAGGAGAGAGGTCCATCAGAAGTTAGGAAACCTACCAAGAGTGGCCCCACCTATGTATGTATCTAATGTGGTGCTAGGTACTGTAGAGGAGGTGGTTGTTATCAGAGTTGGAGAATTAAAAGGCAAAAAAAACAACCTCAAGCTATCTCCATTGGTATGATCTTTGTCTAACACTTAGATTAAATCACCTCATTTCTTAAAGAAAAGGGAAGTCACTTGGTACTAATTTACTACATGGTTATTATCTCCCCAACAAAACAGAATTGTGAGGAAGTTATCTTGTACATAGTAAAAGATCTGATGGGCAACAGATACATAACACATTAATGGAACATTATGCCTGACCACGGAGCAGGTTTGATAAGATTCCTCTTCAGCAACAACCAGAGCAAAGAAATGACATCATCTGGGGAGAGCGAGAAGACTCAGCACTGACAGCCAAGGGCCAGTCCCTCTGATTTCATAGCTCTGCATGGCCTAGCCTCTGCACACCAGCAGCCAGGACCTCACCCTCGGGAGCCAAAGTAGCCATCGGTGTCTGGGAAGGCAGAGCAGTACTGACGGAAGTAGCAGTTGAGGGGGGAGGCAAAACATTCAAAGCTGACGCCAAAGAGTCGGTGCAGAGCTTCAAAGACATGTACTGGGAGGGAGCCCTGCAGGCCTGTCCCCTCATACAGTCCCACCCCGAACATCATCTGCAGGAGTAGCCAAGAAAGCCATTATCAGCACGAGAGAGGGGTTATCACCTTTCTTCCTCCCCACCCTTGGCCTCCTCGAGTCTTAAAGGTTAGTCAGACCTCCTCAGAATCCCCCCATCCCACTTTCCAGCAGCAGTTAGCTTAGAATGACTCAGCACACCACAGCTGTGCCCTGTACTCTATACCTGATAACGTCGGAGGAGACACCAGACCCGGGGCAGGAATCTCTCAAAAGCCGAATCGTCGATGCAGCTATAGCGATAAAGGAGCCACTGTCAGAAGACAGAAATGGGCATTAGCAGAGAGCTCCTGGGGGCTCCTCGTTCACAAGAAGGAAATCCTTCCAGGTCAACAGCGCAATAGCTACATCATAACAGCACCTGGTGCTGAGGATAGAGACAGTTTAATACTCTGATCTGTCTAGGTTCCTGCCTATGTGAAGTTTCCAGTCTATAAGTGCCTTTGCATATGGGCATTAGAGGTATAAAAGAAGTTTGCATTTATATGGTACTTTAAGGTTTACAAAGCCCTCTCAAAATAACCATGTGAAGATAGAAGGTACATTGTGGAGGCATTATCCCTGATTCAGAGATGAAGGAACTATACATAAGACTCAAAAAAAGTCAGATGATTTGGCTAAAGTCACCAAAGTAGTGGCTGTTGGTGCTGAGGCTTGGGTTCGAGCCCTGGTTTCTACCTCCAAGTCCAGAGGTTCCACTGTACCTTAATGGCTCACCATGTCTGCGAGGCCTACACGCCGACCCCTCTGAAGGGGGAGCGCAGACAGCTGCTCAAGCTCCCCCCTACCCCACCCCCAGCACATCTCAGCGCTCCCGCTCTCACCAGTTTGCTGAAGAAGCTGCGGCTGACTTTGACCATCTCGCCTTTGTAGCGCACGCAGGCCACGTTGTTTTCCATGTGCATCTCCACACTGGGCAGGGGGGGTGAGGGCACGGCCAGCCGCACCGGGTAGCAGTAGACGAGTCGCTGCTCCACTTCTGCTGCCTCTGCCTCCTCTGAGGGAAGTGGGCGAGGTGAGGCCTGGTCTGGGGTGGCCCCACCCTGCTCAACTCGGGTCAGGGAGCACCTGGAGGGGACTGACTGAGGAAGCCTGGCAGGGGGCAGGCAGAGCTATACCTAAGGGGTTGCAGACCTAGGTCATAATTATATTATCATGATTATAATAGCAAAAATAACTATTTACATAGCGCTTTCAGGCTCACAACAAGCCTGCTAAGTGGTTAATGCAGCATTATCACAGTATCCTCATTTTGCAAAAAAGGAAACTGAAGCTCTGAGAATCTGTGACTTCTCCAAAGGCATCAAGCAAGTAAATGCCAGAGGCTGATCGGAACCGGGGACTCTGGGTTACAAGTCTGGCACTCCTTCCAAGAACACCAACTTATATACTGCGTGCTGCAGCGCCCCCCCCCCCCAGCCCAGACTCCATAGAGATACAGGTTAAGTTAGAATAAACACCAAAGGCAGAGAATAAGAAAGTACCAAAGATTAGTTTGAATGGGGAGCCAGTCCCACAGGATTTGCTTTGGTGACAGGGGCATTTGTAAGCCATTTCATCATAAAACAATGAGTCTTAATCTAGTTGATGGCTCCTAGGCATCTGTCTCATTACAGTTGTTTCTTATGTATGCACCTGGCTCTCTCAGATCTGCTCGGATCAGCTCCTTAGCTCCTGTGGACTGCCTCCTTGAGGTGACCACCCCATGCGATGTTCCCTGGAATGCCTCATGTGGAGATGAAGAAAGATGGCACCGATGCTTCAATGCTGGGGTCCCCATCAACTATCAGGAGGAGTTAACATGTGCTGCCCCCTTGCCAAGCCCCTACCTCTTTTAACCTGGGTTCAAATCCAGGTTCTTCCACTTACTTCCTATATTACCTTGGGCAAGTCACAACCTCTGGTTCTTGGTTTCCACATCCATACAAACATGGGGTTGGACTAGGTAACCTCTAAGGTTCTTTCCATCTCCAAAGTCCCATAATTCTAACATACAATTTATTCTCCTCTCCTCTCCCTGCTGTGGATTGAGAAGAGCTGCCAGTCATGGAGCTATAGACCTCTACCCAAAAGGCAATAAGGCCCAGTTAGTGCTTCCACAATCACGGTTACTCCTTCCTCCCAGAACTAGTTCCTGCTCCCAGAGGAATTCGAGAGTCCACCCTCCACCCAAAAGCTCCCCAACCACATTCCCTGATGGTCACCCCCATACCCGGGATGTTGTTCTCCTTGAGGATGGCAAGATGCTTCTCCCGGATTCGTTTGACGTACTCCAGGGAAATGTGGTAGATCTTGCTACATATACCCTCCACTGAATCTTTTGCCGCAGCTGACACATGGGGGCCACACTGCTTTCTTAAGTGCTCCAGACGGTCCTGCAGCAGACATGCCCTGTAGATACAGCCCCACCTGCCCTGGGGAGTCCCCAACCCCCTCAACCCTCCTTCCCAAGGCCCAGAAAAGTGGCCACCACTCACCATGTAGTCATCCTTGGAAGCTGAGTGGTCCTTCCGTAACCAGCTGAAAGTATCTTCCACATTCCATTTCACTACCTTCCTGCTATCCGGGGATGCACTCCTACAGGAAAGGGCAGCACAAGGCTTGTATAATAGCTCTATACATATTTTTACAGTAATTTAGGATTTAGAAAAGTATTTCTTTATAATCCTGCTAAGTATTACCTCTATTTCATAGATAAAGAGCCTGAGGTTCTAAAAGAGTAAGTGACTGCCTAAGGTCACAGAGTTCACATGAACAGAACAGATTCAAACTCAGGTACCCTGACTCTTAGCCCAGTGCTTGCTCAGGAGCTAAGGATGGGGCTGCCTCTCTGAGTCTGTGAAGAAGCTCCACAGAGAACCAGGAGCTCTGGCCTCCTCAGGTACAGCTGGATGACATTCTCCAGGACCCCTGTCTAGCCACTTACCCACACCCCCTCAGCCTTGCTGCCTGGGAGCGCTGTCATCATCCCCAAACATAACAGAACCTACTGAGTATAAAAGAGCAATGTACAGGACGGACTCTGGAGACTCTCACCACCCCACCACCCACTTGGCTCTTGGAGAATTTTCCCTGTAGAAGTATTTATGGCTTGATGGCCTGGAAAGGGGAAGTTCCTGACCTGGACTCAATAAGTCGCTTGGCAGCTTCTGCATATTTGAAGAGCAACCGCTTGGCTTCTTCCCGGAACTTGATTCGGGATAACCTGGGTCAAAAAGCAGTGGCCATCAGGGACCTCAGTGTCAGGTGACCCCCAAGGGAATTGGCTCTGCACTAGGAGAGGTGCACAGCATAGCCCAAGTGGACCAAGCAGGAGTACCTGATGGGAATGTCGTTCATGATTTCTCGAAACATGGAAGGAGACACAACCGGCTCACAGTTGCTCGGCAACAAAGGGTCAGGCCCTTTATCCACCACCTTGCGCTCAAGCATCCATCGATTAAAGGATTCCCTCGGGGGCTCAATGCCTGAAAGAGAGGCCAATATGAACAATCCCAAGAGGAGATTGGGGAATGAAAAGAAATACGAGACTCTGGGCATTCTGGGCAGTCCCAGAAGCAACCCAGAAAGGAAATCATAGGATCACGAATAAGGAACCAGAAGGGATTTTTGAGGAAATCTAGTCACCTCATTTTACAGATGAAGAGAGTGAAACATTGACATGTTAAGTGACTTGTGCAAGATGATACAGTTAGTGATTGGACTGAGATTTGAAATCAGATCCTATGCTTCTAAATCCAGTGTTCCTTCCACTTCTACCACACTACATGTCCAAGGCAGCAATAGTGACCAAGAGGGTAGGTGCTCCTCCCAACTTGAAGCACCCCAGATTTTATCTCAATATAAAGCTGGAGGTCAGAGAAGAAAGGCCCTGCATGGCTCTGACCCTAATAACAAGTGCTCATTTCCAGACCTGGCTTTTTCCAGAGACAGGGGAGGAAAGGAAGGCAAAGGCAACAAAGAAAGGCTGGAAAAAGAACCGTAAGCAAAAGAGAGGCTCAGTCGCCCAGCCTTACCTTCACGCTGCTGGCACAGCTCCCGGTAATGTTGGCGAAGCTTTAGAATGAGCTGGGAGCGGAGCAGTTCCACCTCGGGATGCGGGGGCAGGACCTCGGATGGCCCCCGTTGCTTGATCACTGCATTTGTCTGGATGTCCAGGTCCCAGTACACCCTTAAGACACAGACAGTGGCCAGTAAACAAAGTCAGGGGAAGAAGAGGAGCACTCATTCTCCACATTTCCAAGAGAACCACGCAACCCAGTAATCACCAACAGCCTCTAAATCAATGACCCAATACCAGAAGAGTCAACCAATAACTCAGCTGTTCCCTCCTGGCCTCCAATACCCACACTAAGGTGAAAAGGGCCTGAAGAAGCCTACAAGGAGGACTCACTCGGTGGGCCGAAGGAGAGCTGCTTGCTGTTTGTCTTCAGGGGATGTGCCCCATATCTTCATAGTTGGTGTCCCAGGAACACTAGGGGAGCTGGGTACAGACTCGGAAGGAGTCCCTGGAACTTCAACCTGAAGGGAAGAATAATAAAAGTCATGATACTTGCCAAGCCCACCAAGATCTTGACAATAAGGCATGTGTGAACTCGGATCCCTATAGAATAATAGGGTCACCTCAGACACAACACAAAAACTAGCCGTGTGATCTTGGGCAAGTCACTTAACCCGAACTACCCTCCAAAAAGGAGGAAAAAAAGAATAATAGGATCACTCTTCCTATCCCCAATACACCAATCAAACCTCTTGACTAAATCCTGTTGATAATACTTCACAGGATTACATTTTACCGAATGTAAATACTTCAAATACTTTATATCACTTGGCCCTCACAACAGTGCTGTGAGGAAGGTTAAGGCAAGAATTATTATCCTTCTATTACAGAAGGGACGAAGTTCTACTGTACAGTAAAGATCAGAGAATTTAGGGTTCAGAAATAAAAGAATTCAGAGACAATTTAATACAACCCTTCCTTTTACAGATGAGAAAAATTGAGTTCAAGAGAAAAGAAAAGATGTGCCCAGGTTCAGAGAGAGTGAAAGAGTTGAACCAAGATTTGAACCCAAACCTTCTAACTCCAAATTTAGAACTTTTTCCATTACAACATGCTGTGTAACTTGCCACATGGTTCAGTTAAGTGTCAAAGTCAAGTTCAGATTCAGGTCCTCTGCTTCCTTGTCTAGGCCTCTGTTCATTACATGCATGCCTTCAGGCCCATCTGACCTTATTCCAGGTTGTTGTCACTAGCAGGACACACACCTTGGGCTTCTTTACGATGTTGCCACTGGGCTGCTCCTCTGAAAGCCTTCTTTTCCTAGGCTTGTTCTCCACTGGTGTTTCCACCACTCCAGCGTCTGGGGGCATCGGAGCCGCATTCAGCCCCAAAGGGTCCGACTGGAGGTGGGGGCCAGACCAGCAGAGTTATAACTGGCAATATTGGTTCCCAGATTGTACAGAGCCTATTATATAGCCCTGCCCCATACCCATCTCCCACCCACAGAATATCAAATAGCAAGTCCACCCTCAAGCAGCACACCCTTAGCAATGTCAGAAGTACTGTGCCAACCAGCTTGTCCAAGTCAAGTGAGAAAGGATGTCTCCCCCAAAAGAGGGCACCAACAAACTCTACTCTTCTTGGAAAACTGTGTTGGTCCACCATAGTCCTAAACAAGACACTTACAATAACATCATGTTGACCCAGGACTGGCATCTCCCACAGTGACTGGTTGGTGAAGCGATTGAAGTAGTAAGGGCGATTTTCTCGTCTGCTCCAACACTTCTCCCAGCCAGCCTGTACCAGCTCATCTGGAAACCAAAGCCAGAATCAAGGCAATCCAGCAATTCAATGTAATGGGCATTTGTTTAGATTCAACAGAGTCCCAACCTATGAATCTATGGCCTTGTAGAGGAATTAAGACAAAAACAGAAATTTGTGTTATAGGCAATAAAAAAAGGTAAATGTATTAGATAAGTAAAAAAAGGATAGTGAGACCCAAGGGGAAAAGTCGTTATCCAATGAGAAGGAAGAGATCAGAAGTTCTCCAGAGAAGGTGGAATGTGAGTTGAGCATTAAAGGATAAATAGGAACTTAACAGACTATAGAGAAAGGGATTCCAGGGGTAGGGACAAGGTGACCAAAAGCATAGAAATAGGAAAGGCCAGGGCATAGTCAAAAGGACAGACTAGTCCAGTTTTATTGGAACATAAAACGTATCAAAGTAAGAATTGAAATACAGCTGGAAAAGTAGAATAGTACTAGATTACAGAATGCCTTGAATGCTAGGCAAAGAAATCTGAATTTTACTTAGTAGCACAATCCCACACGGAATACAAACCAAGAAGTTCCCCTCCCAAAATCCCAGAACCTCTTTTTTATATTCCTTCATTGTGCCCCATAATACCTGGAAGGTCTTGTACCAGTCGGATGGGCTTGGGGGAACTAGGCTGGTTTTGATTAGAGGTGCCTGGGGAGTGACTCAACAGAGATGCTTCCTCTCTAGGACTGCCATGGTTCTCATTGGCCATCTCTCAGCAACAGCATGAGACCTATCACACAGTGATCAAGTCAGAACCAAAAAGGCCCACTCCATTTTCACCCTTTTCATGAAGAATACAGAAAGAAAGGTAGAAATTCTCTACCACAATACTAAAAGCTATTTCCAGAAAACCTCCTGACTATCCATGCTAGAGAAAAGAGAACACATTCCTTGCCTTAATACCATTCTATCACACTACTCTAATGTTCAACATAAGGAGGCACAGGACGGAAGTCTATACTTAACTCTTTTAGTTCAATCACTTCAGGGTAGTGTACACAGTGTGTAGCCAGCACAAGTGGAGTTGTGGCTATATAATAGCCACAAGTGGCTACACAGTGGAGTTCAGGAAACATAATGTGTTAATTCACTAAGATGGGAAATGTTCTGTGCTATACTAATAAGCTAGAAGAAGGTAGGGTCATTAAAAAGAAATAGCAATGGGCTGGGAATCAGGTCGTACGAGCACCAGGTAAGTGATTCTAGGCTAATCTATCTCTCAGGTGTTGTGTCTTCAACAGTAAAACGTAGGAGGAAGGGTCAGCAATCTCTAAAATCACTCCAAGTCATAGGATCCAGAGACAGAAAGAGACCCTGTACTTCAGGCTCTGGGGGCCAGAGGACTAGGTGATGACAAGCTCCACTTCTCTCACCCTCTGGGGTCTGCAGCATTAGCACGAAAAGAAGGCACCTCCAGACCTTCACCAACCCCCTCTTCTCTGGAGTCACCGTAGGATTCCCCTGGGGGTGGGCAGAGGCAAATGCTAGGTACGGTTGGGCACTGGTGGGTGGGTGGACAGGTCAGCAGTGGCTTGGGCAAAGTACCAGGGGCATCATCAGACCTGCAACTGGGTAGCAAAAGAAAAACAAGGTCACGGGCAGGGCGAGGCTAGGGAACGAGCAGAGCCAAAGCCAAGGAGAAGAGAGAGCATGGGATGGACACACGGGAACCGGAGGGAGGGGCATCGGGCCAGAGAAACCAGCAGGGACAACGCAAGGTGGGCGGCGCGACCCTGAATCAGAGGGGTGGGCAGCGCGGCCCCGGACCACCAAGGGACCGAGGCAGGAGGAGCCCGATTCCCAGTCGCAGGATTCCAAATCCTCCTGCGCTCCAGAGCGAGCAGAGTGCGCAAGCGCGGTGAACGCTCTGGACAGGCAGGAGGGGAGAAGGGGAAAGCAGAGGGGAGGGGTAATTTCGGGAGCGCGCTCTCCCCCTCCTCTCCCCTTTTCTCCTCCCTCTCAATCCCCCTCCCTAGCTCCCTCTCCAGCTCAGGGCGGGCGGGTGCGCGCACGCCGCCCCATCTCCCGGGCTCCGCCCCCCGCCCTGCCGCGCGCTCCCGCCCCCGGGCTGAGGAGACTCCGGAGTCGCAGCCCAGCACAAAGGCGGCGACGACGGAGAAGGCGGCGGCAGCGGCGGGAGAGAGTTCCCCTAGGCCACCACTTTCGGGGTCCCCGGTTCCTGGGCCTCCCCTTCCCAGCTTCAGCCGCCCGCCCGAGGGCCTAAGATGGCGGCGGCAGTGGCGACAACGACCATGCTGAGCTGCGGCCCCGGGCGGGAAGTGCCTGGAGGAGCCATCGTCGCCTGACCGCGGATCCCCGGACCCCAGCGCGGCTCGCGGCAGGACCGCGGCCTCCAGGGGCCCTTACCTGCCCGGAGCGGACTTGGGGGAACACGACTACACAGTCTCCTTAGCCGCCTGTTTGGCCGCCTCCGCCTCGCCCTCCCCAGCGCCGCCGCCGCCATCTTGTGTCCCGGCCGGGGAGGGAGGGTGCCGTTGCGCGTGCGCGGGCACCGCCTTTGAGGGGCCTCGTAGTCGTCGCGCCGCCATCTTGAGTGTGGCGGGACCGAAGACTAGGGGTGGGGTAGAGTTCAGGAAGGAGTCTGGGGCAGTAGCCCTAAAAGTCTAGTTTCAGTTTCACCCTCCTCTACACTCTAGGGAACGGCCTTTGGGTTGCATACATGGACACCGGTCTTGGAGTCAGGGGACTTGGGCAGCTTTTTACATTTGTGACCCTGGGCCAGTCACTTTAACTCTGAACCAGTTTCCATCTCTGTTGGGGATGACTATGATTTGCGCTCCCCTATTCCGAGGTTGTTGTGAAAGCACTATAGGCGAGGGAGTGCATAGCAGCAGTGATCCTTTAATTATAATGACAGCTAGCACTTAGTACGTGCCAAGTGCTGTGCAGAAGCTCTTTATAGTTACCTCATTTGATCCTTATAACAACCCTGGGATATAGGTGCTATTATTATCCCCATTTTATGCATGAGGAAACCGAGGTAAACTGAAGGTCTTACTGACTCCAGTCCGGTGATAAATCTACTTTGCTACCTAACCTAACCTAATGGCTTCCCTTAATTTCAACAATGAGTCTGGGGATTAGTTTATTTGATGAAGCCTTCTGGCCATTTGTAGTTTTGATTTCCAAGGAATAGGGGCAAGTCACTGAACTTTCTGGCTGCTCACCTAGGAAATGAGATGAGCTTTACAATTCTGCCACTTTGGACAAGTCAGTCTCTCTCTGAGTCTCAGTTTTCTCAGCTGTAAAAGGAGATCAATACTTGCACCACCTACTTCTAAGAAGTCTTCCTAAATGAAACACTTTAGAAATGGAGCTGTTATGATTATCAAATGAGATGATTGTAAAAGGCTTTGGGGACCTTAAAGCATTATGTGACTATTAACCATGATGATGACAAAGAAATTGACCCAAAGAAAGCAAATGGTTTGCACACACCATTATCTGGCAGTTGTGTAGGAATCTGGGTTTTCTACTATAAAGACCAAGAGCTCCCTATACTCTCCACCCTCAGGTAATTTAAAAGTAGGTATTGGAGCATAGTGGGAAGAACATTACTTCAGAATCAGATTTGATTCTGTCTCTTAACTTTAGCAAACTAGGCAAATAACCACTCTAGGCTTTAGTTCCTCTGTTCTAAATTGAAGAGGTTGGACTCCATGATCTCCAAGGCCCATATTAACCCCGAGGTTAAAGAGAAGAATTGACTGAAATTTGCAGAAACTGAATAAAGCCAGATGGAGCCTAAGTCAGCCTTCCCCAGCTCCCCAGAAAACCTGTCTGGAGGAGATTCTGCAGAAATGGCTCCACTTCTATGCTGTACCTTGTGTTTATATTGTTTGCCTTGATTAGGCACATTATATTGCAGATGACAGGTGCTGCCCTTTTGGGTTATCACTTCGGTACTGATTCCTCCCTCCCCTTTCCCCAGTTACTTCCTAGGAAAGCCAGCCTCCCAGGAGTTGCTGAAATGAGCAGGACAAGTTTGCTACCTGGTATCTGTCAGATGGGGCTTTGCTGAGTGGTAGCCATTTAAACAGAAGATGATATCAAAAGGCTTCTCTGAGGGATGCTTGTCTGTAATGTCACATCTGTAGTCTCTGAACCCTCCATTTCTTGCTGGAAGGGTACCATTTCATTCCAATTCCATACACTTGTATAGTTCTTCCTGCATAACTTTTTATTAGTAATATTTCAGGAAAGCATGATCTAGTACACAAAGGGAATGGCTTAAAAGTCAAGAAGACCTGGGTTTAAATCCCGACTCTTTGACTAATTGTATAACCTTGAGCAAGTCATTTAACTCCAAATGCCTCTGGTAAACTCCCAAGAACTTATCCACTAGATCAAAGGGTCTTCATCTCAGTTGACAGTGAGAGAGTTCCTACACCAGGAGGTGTATATTTGCATTTAATATATTGCAGTCTATCCACACCAACCACTCCCTCCAAAAAGCCTTTCCAAATTTCTCTAGTTGTATATCATAGGCCATCAACACGTTTTATTTTGTATATATCTTGCATTACTTTTATCTGAATATTTTTATCCCTTAAGTTGATGTTTGGGGGCTGAGATTTTTGTTTTTATATCAACAGATTCTACATATAAGAAGTGCTTAATGATGAGGTATGGGCTCTGGGAGCCCCCTTGAGCTCTCCTTGGATCTTTGAGGTACAGGCTCTGGGAACCCCCCTTGAACTCTGATTAAATCATATGAGGCATTTGCATGATGCAATAAGCCTTGTATTGATTGTGGCTGGGCCCAGACTTCTGTTACTAGCCTAGTCCTCCAAGGTTCATCTACTTCCCACCCTTGAGCCTATCAAAATATCAATCCACTCTTCGAACTGTTGTCTCCCGGTAGCCTCCAGCAACTCCCACCCTTAATCACTCATTGACTTCATCTGACTTCTCCTGAAGACCCTCCCCAAACTCCTTCTCTAGACCATCCCTAGATTCCTCCCACAACTTTCTGTATATAAGATCCCATCTTCCCTCCATGTGTGAGAGTGCCATAGAATTTTCTAGCACAGACTCACTCTAAAGAGGTTAAAAGGAAGTGGAAAAGGATACTTTGGTATAAAAATATAGCAGCTTTTGTTGTGGTGGCAAAGAAATGGAAACTAATCATTTGAGGAGTGACTAAATTATGGTATATTAATGCAATGGAATACTATAATTCTATGAGAGAATATTAAGTGTTTGCTAAATGCAAGGTTTTTAAGGACTAGGAATAAAAATACAAGTAAAAAGAAAAAAAACTCCCTACCCTCAGGGAGTATAAGAAAGACCACACAAAAGGGAGCTGAAAAGAAAGGGTGGGGTGACGGGAGGGTATTTGCCCAGGGACGAAGTGGAAAAGTAATCTGGACAGTCTAGATTGGAAATTAGAATTTCCTCAAATAGGGGGCGGCTAGGTGGTGCAGTGAGTAAAGCCGGCCCAGGAGTCAGCAGGACCTGAGTTCCTTGGGCCACAGACACTTAACATCCACACAAAAAAACTTGCCATGTAACCTTGGGCAAGTTACTTAACCCCAATTGCCCTCCAAAAAGGCACAAAAAAAAAAATTTCCTCAAATGGAAATTCCATGGCAGAATTCACCAATTGGAGGAAGGTGGAGGCCTTATGGCCAAAATAGGTAGTGGTAGAAATAATGAGGGAAAACTAGGAAGACTTGAACTTGGTATGGTACAGAGTGAAGTGAATAATGAGGTAGCTAGTTGGCACAGTGAATAGAGTTCCAGCCCTGAAATCAGGAGGACCTGAGTTCAAATATGACCTCGGACACTTGACACACTAACCATGTGACTTTGGGCAAGTCACTTAAAAATAAGTAAATATTATAAAGACAAACAACTGAAAGAGTTGAAAGTTCTGATGAGCAGTGATCAACCTTGATTCCACAAAACTGATAATAGTGCAGAATAAGACATTTTATGACATGTCCAATTCAGACTATCCATATTTATTACAGGAGTTTTTTTCCCCTCCAGGTAGGGAGGTGAAAAGTGGGAGATTTAAAAAATAAATAAGATTGTGTTAATTGAAAAAAAGGTAAAATTTAATTTTAAAAATTGCTTGAATGATTCAGACGCTCTCCAATTGAGTTATATTGATCTTCCAGCTGTCCACCGTGCAATATTGACAGCCTCTCATGTCTCTGTCTTTGTACAGATGATACCTCACATTCTGAGCTAGGCCAACCCAATCATTCAGGTTTAGATGTTAAAAGGCAATAAGGAACTTATGGACCATGAAATAAAATAAAATTACTGATGAAACAGTTCAAAGAGTACAACTCTGAAAGTTAAAAAAGATAAAATCCTGTACCTCACATGGCCTCCCTTCCACAGCTACTTTAGCAACCTGCCACACCAGGTCAGGAAAGCATTCCTTGCAGTCTGTAGATGATCAGATAAAACTTGTCACAACTCCTATTTTGACTTGCCAGTCTGCAACTTGCATATGAAGTCAGCTACAAAGCCAAAGTCTAAGTCCCTTTAAGGGACCTGCTGAAGCCACTGGCCAGGATATAGGGCTTTGGGAGGGGTAGCCAAAGAGGAAGGGAAAGGAAGAACTAAGGGGCTGAATCCAAAGGGAAAAAAGACAGCTCTGCTCTCAATGTGGATTCAATCTTAACTAGCTAGTGCCAGGGCAGAGCTTTTCTTCAGCATTTGACCCCAAACCTTACAATCATTAGCAGTGCAGAACAAAGCTCTTATTATACCCTCTATCTGGGATAGACTCCCTCCTCATCTCTTCCTCTTAAAATCCTTGCTTTTCTTCAAAACACAACCCACATATCACTAAAGCATGAGGCCTTTACTCTTGCCTGCCTTCTCTCACAAGCTGTTAATGCTTAGAAACTACTTTGTGTTACTTTGTATACTTTGTATATGCTCCTGTAGATACATATTGTATCTGTTTTTTGTTAATGCTTAGAAATTACTTTGTGTTACTTTGTATACTCTCCTATAGATACATATTGTATCCCTCCAATAGACTGTAAGTCCTTAAAATAGGAATTAACTCTAGTTTTTGTATCCCTACCATTTAATACAGTCTTGCCTATTTTTATTGTTAATTTGTTTCAGCTGAGTCTGACTCTCTGTGACCCCATATAAGGGTTTCTTGACTTATACTGGAGTGGTTTGCCATTTCCTTCTCCAGCTCATTTTACAGATGAGGCAAATAGCATTTGTCCAAGTTCACACAAGACTATGTGTCTAAGACCAGAATTGAAGTCAGTAAGATGAGTCTGACTGACTCCAGGTACCACAACCTATGCACTGCATCACTTAGCTGCCCATATATGTCTTGCATATAGTAGGTACTTAATAGACATTAAATTGAATTTGCTACAGCTCCTTAGAAGATTATTGACATTAAAAATATGGCACAGGGGTAGCTAGGTGGCACAGTAAATAGAGCACCAGCCCTGGAGTCAGGAGGACCTAAGTTCACAAATGTGGCCTCAACAACTCTTGACACTTGCTAATTGTGTGACCTTGGGCAAGTCACTTAGCCCCAATTGCCTTGTCTTCCCCCCTTCCAAAAAAAAATGAGACAGAAGGAAAAGACATATAAATCTAAAAATATTTATAGTTATTCTTTTTGTGATAGCAAAGAAATGGAAACAAAAGTTAACCATAAGTTTGGAAGTAACTGAGCAAATTGTGATATACTCATGTCATGAAATATTATTTTGCCAAAAAAATGACAAGTATGACAGATTCAGAGAAACTTGGGAAGATAAATATGAACTGATGCAGAGTAAAGTGAACAGCACCAGAAAATCAATTTGCACAATCCATAATTACATGAAAGAAGAACTCTGATCAAAGCAGTGACATCAGAAAACTGATGCTTCCACTACCAGAAGTATAGAATAAGACAGGAATTTTCATGTATGGTTAATGCATCAATTTGTTTCAATAGGTTTTATTTACTCTTACAATCTATTTGAATAGGGTTTGGAGATAAGTTTGTGGGTAGTAAACAGACATGCAGAGAATGCACAGAAGAGAACAAAAAGTTCAGAAGTGAAAGAAACAAGGTGATTTGGTTACTGCCTTATTAAATTTAACACATTTTTCCAGAAACAAATTACACAACAGAAGTTCTGAGTTTCACATAAAATCTTTTGTCTCCTTTGTATACTGAAATGTTTGTATTTGTTAAATTTGGATGACCCTGAACTTCAATTCTTCAGAGACTGTGGTATTCCATGCCTCACAGGCATACAACTTCACCAGAAGAATATTGGTATTGAAAAGATGGGAGTGTTATTTCAGGGAGAAGACTGGAGGGTCATTGAAAAGGCAATCTAGCCCCTCTTTACCCCACCTTCAGGGCCCAGATCATTATCAATTTGTTTTGTCTGTCAAAGATATGTGTACTTAAGGATAAGTTCTCTGAGTTATCTATCCAATTGCACATGATAAAGTGGATAGAGTATGAACAGGCTTGCAACATACAGTGCTAAAAATTAAGAACTTTAGAGGGAAAGCAATATCAAGAATATCATAAGATCAATGTATGACCAAATCATTTGTCTAAATCAGATATTTTGACAAGTTTTCTATGAACTTATTTAACCTTCCACAGCCTCTTAATGTTTTTATCACATGATACTCAACACAAATCTTCCACCATAGCTACAATAATAGCTATCATTTTTATGGTATTTTAAGATTTACCAAGTGCTTTGCATGTATTAATTGATTTGTTCTTCATAAGCCTCATGAAGTAGGTATCCCCATTTTCTAAATGAGGAAACTGAAAGGAACAGAGGTGATTTGCTCAGATTCATATATCTAGTAACTGTCTGAGGCATCAAACTTCCTAGCTGCCTCAAATGGTTTTATATTCTAAACCAGTGATATCCTTGACTAGAGTATTGTGATAGTAATGGCAATTAAAGATTCCCCTGTATTGGCTTGGTTTTCAAATTGATTGTGTTAAAACCCAGAGCTTGTTAATCCCACCTGTGGGATGGACTTGTTGATGTGAAAAGAAAGTCCTGAACTGGGAGGAGCTGGTGACATAGATTTGGAGAGACAAGAGAGAGGCGGAAGATCTTTTTGGAAGCAGCACCTCGTGGAGAGAGAGAGACTAAGAGAATTGCTGGTGGCCACTTTGAATTGCCCTGGACTTTTGAGACCTGCCCCCTGGGCTGCCAAGGACTGAGGAGACATGGCTGTTTTGCTGGTACTTTGTCTGTCTGTTTTGATGTTATTTTGCCAGATTTGTCCACTGGTGAAAGACAGTCCTTTTGTTGAAGAAGTCCTGGAACCTGGCTGTTCACTAAGAAGCCCTGAGACTGTCCTGCAGACAGAGAGTGAATACTGTCCACTGGTGAGGGACAGTGCTGTTGTTGCAGGGGTCTGGGAGCCTTTCTGTTGGTTCAGAAGCCCTGAAGAAGGATTTTCTTATTGTATGTTTACAGAAATCCTGGGAGAGGGCTTTGCTAATGTGTTCAGGGGTTCTAGGACTGTTCTACAGACAGAGGATGAATTCATGAAGGGACTGGCAATGTATCTTATGGCCTTGCTAAGCCTTGTCTCCCCAGGAACTAAGATTGCTGAGAACTTGCCTCTTGTGTCAAGATGAAGAAAAGACCTCCATTTGGGTATTAAGTGCTGTGTTTAAACTTGCTGTAACTCTGGGGTAGATTCAATTGTGATCCAGGGGTGGGGAACTTTTGACCTTATTGTGCTCTGTGATTGACAAATGAAGGTACTTTACCTATGTTTGGAAACTAATCTCCATTTGAGAAGAGGGGTTTTGTGGTGGACCAAATGAAGGTATAGCCTAGGGGTGGAGAAGTATTTAGAACAGGGACTTTGTAATTGATTGAATGATTGGAAGGTCCTGGGGTGGTGTAGTACTTGGAGATTATTTAATCACACTTAGTAAATGCTGTATTTTGAATGATGTCATGTTTTGATCTTCTCTGTTCTGGGTTTGTTACTGAATAAAATGGAGAGCACCTATGCTGATATTCTGAACCTTGGGAAGTTGCCTTTCTTTTGGCATTACATTACAAGTATCAAGTAGTTCAAATGTTTCCTAATCAAGGCAATTTCTGGGCTCCTTTAGTCTTTCATCATGGCAAGTTCCATCATGGCAACATCCATTCAACTTTCTTAAGAAATGTTATAATCTTTGTTGTGTTCAATACCTGTTCCTTTTTCTGTTTACCTTTTTTTTTTCATCAACAACTTGTTTTCAGTAGGACAGGTTGATCTCAGATTGTGCCATATTTCATTTTATTCTTATTCCAATTTGATAGAATATAAACTCCTTGAGAAGAATGTTTCTTTTTTGTGTATGTACTGTTATCTCTTCAGTCTAGCATGATGCCTGGAATGGAGTGGGTACTTAATATATGCTTGTTGTTAAGTCTGTGCTCTTTCTGTACACAGCTGACTCAGAATGACTCAGTTAGCAGGCCTTTATTTTCTGCTGAAATATTAATTTTGGCTTTTTGTAGTGTTATTTAGTACTCATCAAGTCTGGAG
Organism: Petaurus breviceps papuanus; assembly: GCF_028583685.1. Lineage (NCBI taxonomy): Eukaryota > Metazoa > Chordata > Mammalia > Diprotodontia > Petauridae > Petaurus > Petaurus breviceps. The sequence continues at coordinate 2,728,787 of NW_027187265.1, forward strand.
CTTCCTAACTCCCTTCTCCAAAAAAGTATATTTTTGTTTGCTTGTTTTTGCTATCTCTATGCCCACTTTTACAATGAAGTCAGCAAGTATCTTTTTTTTGCTTTTTAGAGGAGGGAGGGGAGGGCAATTGGGGTTAAGTGACTTGCCCAAGGTCACAGGACTAGTGTGTCAAGAATCTGAGGTTACATTTGAACTCAGGTCCTCCTGACTCCAGGGATGGTGCTCTAATCACTGTACCAACTAGCTGCCCCGAAGTCAGCAAGTATCAAAGAACATGTTTGTAACATGGGTTATTCAGCCATATGACCAGATAAAATCCTTGCCTGCATGATTCAGCATTTGGGTCCCCTGGAGACAACAAACTTCCTGCCTGCTTCTGGTCAGTCATGTGTTAGCTCAGTCCTGAAAAAACTTGGTTCTGAGACTGGCTTGCTGTCTTCCTTTGAACCACCAGATGGCATCATGTAACACAGTTACTTCCACTGAGGGGTGGAGATATTCTGGTCCTTTACCACCCCCAGCATCCTGGAAGATGAGGGTCTTCAACTATACAAACTCGCTGCTAGGTCCCTGACTGTCTTTTCTTCTTTTTGCTTCCTTTTCTGAGGAGGTGAGCAAATATCAGCTTTGAGATAGGCTGGGAGGTGACCTTATAAGTTCTATTAGTCCCCACATCTACTTAGAGGGATAAGTGAGATTTGACTATCTGAGACTGAACAATCATAAAGCCTTCTATAAGATGTCCATGGCTCCACAAGCTACCCTATCTCAGTATGTACCTTCCTTATGAATCTAGTATGGGTAACTCACTGGACCTCCAGACTTTTTTTTCATCAGCTCTCCCTTTGCCATCATTGCTCAGGAACTTTTCCTTTGAAGTTTATTCAATCAATATTTTCCACCCAATCTAGATCCTAGTGGCTTTTGTATACTGGCCCCCAGGTGACTCTTCCTCCTTTTCTCAAGGAGTTCTGGACGTGGTTTGCCTGTCTTCCTCTTCTCTCAAAGTCTTGGCCCTTACATTAAGAGGCTTTAGTATCTGTAGTGGTATTCCCTTGTCAAGTCCTGAAATAAGTTAAATCCAGGAGTTGAGAAATAAAGTACCTTTAATTGAAACAACAGGGTAGCAAACCTGCCACCCTGGGGGATGTCCCATGAATGCAGAGCACAATGAATTTCCCAACTCCAAGACCCATGCAAAACATACCTTTAGGAGAAGAGGGGGAAGAGGTAGAATGAAGTGGTCAGGCCTGGTCATGAGACACCAGTGACCTTTGACAATCCGAGCAAGGAAAACTACTTCATTCTTGCTGTTCTGCCCTTCATGCCATGAATCCCAACGAAAGCAGGCAAGGCTATATATTACTAAAAAAGCCCAACAGCAAGAGATAGAAAGAGAAATTCCATTTAAAGTTACTGTAGATATTATAAAATATTTGAGAGTCCACCTGCCAAAATTAACCCAGAAACTATATGGACACAATTACAAAACACTTTTACATTAATAAAGTCAGATCTAAATAATTAGAAAAACATCAGTTGCTTGTGGGTAGGGCAAGCTAACATAATAAAAATGACAATTCTACCTAAATTAATTTATTTAGTGACTGTAAAGTCACACATGAGGAGCTTTCCAGAGGACTGCTGCTGTGAACAGCTTTAAAGTTCTGATTATAAGTATAATGAGCTCTCTTTATTCAATAATAAATCAGAGCAAAACATTCATAGAGAATCAAAATACAGCATTCACAATGTTACAGCTTATCACAGAAAATCAAAAATATACCATTCACCATGTCACAACTCAACAACTTATCACTAAAATGGCCACATAGTTTTCACCAAAGTGGTCACATAGTTTTAAACAAAGTACATTCATTTAGTCAATCACAAAATCCTTAATTCAATCACAAAGTACAAAAGTCAAAGTTCTCCACCCCATGGGGTGGCTAGGTGGTGCAGTGAATAGAGCACCAGCCCTGGAGTCAGGAGGACCTGGGTTCAAGTCCGACCTCAGACACTTAACACAAAAACTAGCCATGTGACCTTGAGCAAGTCACAACCCCAATTGCCCTCAAAAAAAAAAAAGCAAAAAGTTCTCCACCCCTAGGTCACAGTAAATCACAATCTACACAGTATCCAAGTAAAGTCTTTTTTCAGCTTGACTGGAGGTTGACTCTCAGCTTCCAGGGTTCCTCTTCCATGGTCACAGCTCCAACTGTCACCTGGGTAAAAGGCAGGCAGCTCCCAGTTCCTTATCCAGTTCTTTTTTTTTTGCATTTTGGAGGGCAGTTGGGGTTAAGTGACTTGCCCAAGGTCATACAGCTAGTTTTTTGTATGTGTTAAGTATCTGAGGCCAGATTTGAACTCAGGTCGTCCTGACTCCAGGGCCAGTGCTTTATTCACTGTGCCACCTAGCCATACCTAAATACTTAATATTTATGTAGTGCTTACTACGTGCCAGGCACAATGTTAGTTGCTGGTTTGTTTTTTAATTTTTTGTTTTGCTTTTTTGGAAGGCAATTAAGGTTGACTTGCCCAAAGTCACATGGCTAGTAAGTATGTCAAGTGTCTGAGGTCGGATTTGAACTCAGGTCCTCCTGACTCCAGGGCTGGTTCTCTATTCACTGAGCCACCTAGCCACCCCCTTGTTCAGTTCTTTATCCAGTTTCCATTCCATATTGAAGTTCACAGTGTCCAATCCACCTCAAGTCTTTCATAGTTCCTATTTCTGGGAAGACAAAGCTTGACAGAGCCACAATAATATTCATGCACATTGCTGGCACCATCATCAATTCACTATCTGCATGCGAAATTAATTCAGACTCACCAACAAGGTCTAAGAACTCAACACAAATCATCAACATAGAAATCAACACAGACCCACAAACAAGGTCCAAGAGGTCAGCACAAATCATCAGTAAAGTCCCAGGACCTTCAAAACTGTCCTCTAGGACTTCTGTAAACATACAACCAGAAAATCCTCTTTTGGGGCTCCTAGTAAGGTCCCAAGGCTTCTGTACAAAGTATCACAAACAAATATCAACACAGAGAGCACAGAGTGTCAGGATACCACAAGTTCTCTTCTTCTTGACTATGCTACCAAAAGAGTCCTCTTCTCAGTTTTGCTTTCTCTATAGCCTGGCCCTCTCCTTATATATGGTCATTAGCTCCTCTCCTTCCTGTTGCAGTTCACAAGTTCTAGGGTTCACAAGTTGTGGGGCTCACATGTTCTGTTTCTTAACAGATTTGATACAAGGCTCAAAGGAAACTTGAACCGAAACAAGGTGTTAATTCAATAGCTGAAACAAGGTGTGAACTACTTCTGTACTTGCCATTAGAGTGCCTACCAATCAAACTAGCAAAAAAAAAATTTTATAGAGCTAGAAAAAATAATAAGATTCATCTGGAAGAACAAAAGGTCCAGAATATCAAGGGAATTAATGAAAAGAAATGCTAGGGAAGGTGACCTAGCCATACCAGGTTTTAAATTGTATTATAAAGCAGCAATCATCAAAACTGCTTGGTACTGGGGGGCGGAATCAAGAGAGCAAAGTAGAAACAGGATTTCCTTGGGGCTCTGGCTCCTCCCTTCTCCAATTCATGTAAAAGGTGACTCTGAACAAACTTTGGAGTTACAGAACCCACAAAATGACACAGAGAAGCTAACTTCCCACTGAGGACAGCCCAGCAGGCTGGCAGCAAGCGGCCAGCACAGCACTCTGGGAGCCAAGCCCAGCCCCACACAAGCCGGAGGTTTTAGCCCCAGGGTGGGCTGGACCAACCACCAGCTGGAGGGACTTCAGATCACCAGCAGCTGTGGCAGTTTCCAGAATTATCAACACATACATGCTAAGGACAAAGTGAGAGGTCAGGGCAGTGTGGACTTTAGGATCCAGTAGATGGGAATGCCTTGGCTTTTGCCCCTGGGATGAGAAGCAGCTGAAGTGCCGAGGCCCTGCAGCCGCAGCCACATGTGACTGCTTCAGCCCCTGGCCTGCAGATTGTAGGGGGACCAAGTGACCATTCTGAGGGTTAATCACTCTTGTTTTAACCTGCTTGGATCTGGATTGCAGTCTAGTGTGGAGGTCCTGGAGTGTGCGACCAGCTTACCACAGTGTGTGGAGGCTTCAGAGAGGGCACCCAACTAATACCTCTGGCAGCTGAGAAAACTCCAGCATTTGGGACAAAGCTCCCCTGTCTGGTAGCAGAGTCCTACTGTGGCAAAAAACCCAAAAGTCAAGTAATTGAGTGGCAACATGAGTAAACTAGGGAAGCAAAGCAAACAGAGGAATCCAACATTAGACTCCTATTTTGGGGACAAAAAGGATCAAAGCATGGAACAGGAGGAAGACAATGAAGTCAGAACTCCTGCACCAAAAGCTTCAAAGAAAAACACAAGCTGGTTACAGGCCATAGAGGACCTTAAGAAGGATTTTGAAAAGCAAACAAGAGAAGTGGAGGAAAAATTGGGAAGAGAAATGAGAATGATGCAAGAAAATTATGAAATGAGAGTCAACAACCTAACTGAAGAAAATAACACCTTAAAAAATAGATTAACTCAAATGGCAAAAGAGGCTCAAAAAGTCAATGAGGAGAAGAAGGCCTTAAAAAGCCAAATTTGCCAGATGGAAAAAGAATCTCAAAAGCTCACTGAGAAGAATCATTTCTTCAGAATTAGATTGGAGCAAATGGAAGCTAGTGACTTTATGAGAAATCAAGATACTATTAAACAGATCCAAACAAATGAAAAAATAGAAGGCAATGTGAAATATCTCATTGGGAAAACCACTGACCTGGAAAATAGAGCCAGGAGAGATAATTTAAAAATTATTGGACTACCTGAAAGCCATGATCAAAGAAAGAACCTAGAAATCATCCTTCAAGAAATTCTCAAGGAAAATTGCCCTGATGTTTTAGAACCAGAGGGCAAAATAGAGGTTGAAAGAATCCACCAATCACCTCCTGAAAAAGATCCCAAAAAGAAAACTCCTAGGAATATTATAGCCAGGTTCCAGAATGCCCAGATCAAGGAGAGAATATTACAAGCAGCCATGAAGAAACAATTTGAATATTGTAGAAACACAATCAGGATAACCCAGGATCTGGCAGCTTCTACACTGAGGGATTGAAGGGCCTGGAACATGATATTCCGGAGGGCAAAGGAGCTGGGATTAAAACCAAGAATCACCTACCTAGCAAAACTGAGTATCATGTTTCAGGGGGAAATATGGTCATTCAGTGGAATAGAGGACTTTCAAGCATTCTTGATGAAAAACCAGAGTTGAATAGAAAATTTGACATTCAGATAGAAAAAGCAAAAGAAACATGAAAAGGTAAACAGGGAAAAGAAATCATAAGGAACTTATCAAAGTTGAACTATTTACATTCCTACATGGAAAAATGATCATTGTAACTGATGAAACTTTTCTCAGTATGAAAATAGTTGAAGGGAATAGAAATATATACATATATATGTATATGTATATATAGGAGGGTATATGGGCATATGAATACATATGTGGATGTGTGTATATATGTTTATAGGTATACATAGTTAGAGGGCACAGGACCAATTTAATAGGAAGTGATGATACTTAAAAGGTGAAATTAAGAGGTGAGAGAGGAATATAATGAGAGGAGATGGGAGAGACAGAATGGGGTAAACAATCTCATATAGAAGAGGCAAGGGGAAATGGTTATAATGGAAGGGAAGAACAGGAAGGCAAAAGGGAATGGGTCAACCTTATTCTCATTGAATTTGGCTTAGGGAGGGAATGACATACACACTAAATAGAGAATCTCACCCAACAGGAGAGTAGGGGGGAAGGGGAAGAGAGGGGGGATGATGGAAGGGAGGGCAGGCTGGGGGGGAGGGAAGTGGGAAGCACCCACTTTTGAAAAGGGATAGGATCAAAGTAGAGAATAGAACAAATGGGTGGTGGGATGGGAGGGAGGGAAATATAGTCAGTCTTTTACAATATATCCACTATAAAAATGTTTTGCATAGCTACACATGTACAACCTATACTGAATTGCTTATCTTCCCAGTAAGGGTGGGTGACAAGGGAGGAAGGGAATGAATCTGGAATTCAAAGTTTTAAAATCAAATGTTTAAAAATATACTATTTAGAAATGAATGATGTAAACCAGAAGTTAATAAAGCATTTTATTTGAAAAAAAAAAACTGCTTGGTACTGTTAAGAAATAGAATAGTGGGACAGCTAGGTGGCACAATGAATAAAGCACCAGCCCTGGAGTCAGGAGGATCTGAGTTCAAATCCAGCCTCAGATACTTAACACTAGCCATGTGACCTTGGGCAGGTCACTTCATCCCAGTTGCCCTGCCTTCCCCCCTCCAAAAAGAAAAAAAAAAAGAGTAGTGGATCAGTGGAATAGGTTAAGTACACAAGACACAGTAATCAATGGCTATACTAATCTACTGTTTGATAAACCCAAAGATTCCAGCTTCTAGGATAAGAACTCACTATTTGACAAAAACTGCTGGGGAAAACTGGAAAGTAGTGTGGTGGAAACTAGAAACACACCAACATCCTACACTCTATATACAAAAATAAAATCAAAATGGGTACATGATTTAGATATAAAGGTTGATTCTGTAAGCAAACTGGGAGAGCAAGGAATAGTCTACCTGTAAGATTTATGGAGAATAGAGGAATTTATGACCAAACAAGAGACAGAAAATATTATGAAATGCAAAATGGATAATTTTGATTACATTAAATTGAAAAGATTATGTACAAATAAAGCCACTGCAACCAAGAGTAGGAGGGAAACAGAAAACTGGAAAAGAATTTTTACAACTAGTGTCTCTGATAAAGGCCTCATTTCTAATTTTTTTTTAAAGCAATTGGGGTTAAGTAACTTGCTCAAGATTACACAGCCAGTTATTTCTGGGTGTGGTGCTGAGTGTCTGAGCCCGGGATTTGATCTCCAGGTCATTCCAACACTGGAGCCAGTGCTCTTACTCGCTGAGCCACCTGGCTGCCCCTAAAAGGCCTCATTTCTAAAATATATAGAGAACTGAGTCAAATTTACAAGAATACAAGTCATTCCCCAATTGACTAATAAATAGTCAAAGGATATGAACAGGGAGTTTTCAGAGAAAGAAATTAAAGTTATCTATAGTTAAATGAAAAAATGCTCTTAATCACTATTGATTAGAGAAATGAAAATCAAAACAATTCTGAAGTGTCACCTCACACCTATCAGATTGGCTAACATGACAAAACAGGAAAATGATAAATGTTGGAGACAATATGGGAATGTTGAAACACTAATTCATTGTTGTCAGAGTTGTGAGCTGATCCAACCATTCTGGAGAGTAATTTGGAACTATGCCCAAAGGACTATAAAAATATGCATACCTTTTGACCCAGCAATACTGTTGAGGTTTAGGGGTGCTCAGGACCCTAAAATACTGACACACTGGGTCCTGCCCAAATGAATTTGACCCACCCCATCTTTCAGCCAAAGAAAAACAAAGTTTATCAAATATCCACCATATTGGCCAGACTTTTAAGGATTCTGAGCATTTTGTGACTCTTTTATTGGTAAGAGGGTCAGATAGAATCTAAACTAAATTGAATCTGATCCCCTTCATGCAGGCAAGATAGATACAGAAAGACTGTATGAGAGGGATCTAGGAGTGGTCAAGTAGTCTGGGGTGATGGGAGGAGGGTTTCGGGGAGGATCTTGATGGGATTGCTCTGTAGACTGGAGTAACTAGAGTTTGGACTCCAGGAACAAAGAGAATGAGATTAAGGGTGGGAAGTAGCTGAAGGTTATCTGGAAATAACAGACAATGGAGGGCTAGGTTAAGGGTAACAGAGATTTGGACATATGGATGATGGAAGACTTATGGCTTCAAAGGAACACCATATCAAGTGGGAGAACTCAAGGGGTTCCCACAGCCTGTACTCCATCAATACCACTTCTAGGGCTGAATCCCAAAGAGACCATAAACATGGAAAAAGGACCCTCATGTACAAAAATATTTATAGCAGCTCTTTTCATTTTTGCCAAGAACTAGAAATTGAGAGGATGTCCATCAATTGGGGAATGACTGAACAAGTTTTGGCATATGTCTGTAATGGAATACTATTGTGCTATAAGATATGATGAACAGGCAGACTTCAGAAAAAACCTGTTAAGACTTACATAAACTGATGCTGAGTGAAAAGAGCAGAACCAGAGACTGTTGTACACAGTAACAACATGACTAACTTTGATAGACTTAGCCCTTCTCAACAATCAAGGCCCTAAAACAATTCCAAAGGACTCATGATGGAAAATGCCATCCACATTCAGAAAGAACTATGGATACAATGCAGAGCGAAACAGACTATTTTCTTTTTTTGTTTGTTTGGTTTTTTTCTTTCTCATGGTTCCTCCCATTCATTCTAATTCTTCTATACAACATGACTAATATGAAAATGTTTAATAGGAATGTGTATGTATAGCCCTTATCAGATTGCATGCCATCTTGGGGAGGGGGAGGGGGAAAGGAGAAGAAAATTTAAAACTTAATGGAGTTGAATGTTGAAAACTAAAAATAAATTAACTTAATGAAAAAGAAACAAAGGAGGCAAGAACATCAGAAGCTGAGATCCAGGCTGAGCTGGGTTCATTTACCATGTAAAATCCCTGTAACCTTAGGGTGTGATTCAGTTCAACCTAATCAAGAGTAAATATCTTAGGAGTAGGAATGTAAAGACATTACTGAAATTCTGACATTACAAGGATCATTAAGGGAATGGTATTTGGTATTAATTTTGTCATTCTATCAACAATTATATTAACAATTTTGTCACCCTTAATCACCCTAATCTCCCAATTTTTCAGTCTCCTTGAGTCCCATGATATATTCCTTCATGCCACCTCAACTATACATAAGGAAAGTCATACCCTGGATCTCATAATTTCCTGAAAGTATGAAAGTATTCTACTTACTTAATTAGAAACTCTGATGTTCCTCTGTCTGAGCAGTCTCTTATCTCTCCCTATGCCTCTCACTCCAGCCTTATCCTACTCTTCACCCTTCTTTTTATCTTACACTCCCAAACCTCTACTCCTCAGTTCCTTCTCAGACTATTTTTTTTCTTTGTTATGACTTCACTTTCCTCCTTCTTTTCTAATCTCTATCCTACAATGAGTTAATTCAACTGTATTCTCTAATCCCTTGCGCCCCCCCCCCCCTTCCCACCCCCCCCACCCCCCCCCAACTGGGTCTTCCCTTAAACAAGGCAACCCCCCCCCCCCCCTCCTTATCTCTAACACAACCACCACATGCCCTCC
>NW_027187265.1:2738204-2743623 GCF_028583685.1 Petaurus breviceps papuanus
CCTTGCTTCAGTGAAGACCCAGTTGAAATTAGATAATGTGAATATATCCCCCCCGGCAAACCTCACCCTGGATTACTTCCAGCATCCATCTTCTGCTCCACAGTCAGTCACATGATGCTGAAAGGAGCTGCAGGAAGTCACACAACCACATAGAATAAGTATATTATATATTCACATTATCTAATTTCAACTGGGTCTTCACTGAAGCAAGGCCAACCTTTCATTCTTCAGCACTTCTTAAACTGTGGGTTGTGAGTAGAAAAAGTTGAAGATTTCCTATCTCACTCTGCACAGAAACTATTCCAAAGCCTCTTTTCAAGCTTCCTATACTTCCCCCCCCACACACCCTGCTCAACTGAAAAAAAACTGAGGCTGTTGAGGTTGAGGTTTAGGGGTACTTGAGACCCCAAAATACTGACATGACAGGTCTTGCAGAATGAATTGGTTGGTATTTTGGGGTCTCACACACCCCTAACCCTAAACCTCAACAGTTCCTTCCTGCCTTCAAATATGCTCATCTCCTCCATTCTTAAAAACCTTCTCTTGGGGTGGCTGGGTGGTGCAGTAACTACATCACCAGCCCTGGAGTCAGGAAGACCTGAGTTCAAATCCGGCCTTAGACACTTAACACTTACTACCCATGTGACCCTGGGCAAGTCACTTAACCCCAATTGGCCTGCCTTCCCCCACTCAAAAAAAAAAAAACTTTCTCTTGACCCTACCATCCCCTCAAACTGTTGTCTTATATTGCCTCTCTATTTCTCAGGGAAGAACAAGTATAACAAGAACAAAAAAGAAGAAAGACAAGAACAGAGAGCACAAAAACAGGAACGAGATGATGGTCTGTACTTGTCACTGTCACTTCCTCTCTTCTCATTCCCTTCTCAGCCCTTTGCAGTCTGGCTTCTGACCTCATCACTCAACTGAAATTTCTCATTAGAGTTATCAGTGATCGCCTAATTGCCAAATCTATCTACATTCAGACAATGGAAGTGCATGGTATTTTTCATTATGAATCTTTCAGAATTGTCTTAGATCATAGAATAGCTAAGTCATTCACAGCTGATCATTGTACAGCATTGCTGTTACTGTGTACAATATTCTCCTAGTTCTGCTCACTTCATTCAGCATCAGTTCATATAAATCTTTCCAGGTTTTTCTGAAAGCATCCTTTTCTTATGGAGCAATAGTATTCCATCACATTCTTATACCACAACTTGTTCAGTCATTCCCCAATTGATGAGTATTTCCTCATTTTCCAATGCTTTGCCACCACAAAAAGAGCTGCTCTAAATATTTTCATACACGTGGGTCCTTTTCCATCTTTTATGATCTCTTTGAGATACAGACCTAGCAGTAGTATTGCTGGGTTGAAGGATATGCACAGTTTTATAGCCCTTTGGGCAGAGCTCCAAATTGCTGTCCACAATTATTGGATCAGTTCACAATTCCACCAACAATGCTATGTGTTCTAATTTTACCACATCTTCTCCAACATTTTTTTTTTGTCATATTGGCCAATCTGGTAGGTGAGAGGGGGTGCCTCAGAGCTGTTTTAATTTGCATTTCTCTAACCAATAGTGCTTTAGAGCATTTTTTCATGACTATGGATAGCTTTAATTTCTTTCTCTGAAAACTACCTATTCATATCCTTTAGCCATTCATCAATTGGGGAAATACTCTATTTCTTACAATACCAGATTGTCTTGATGATTTGGTAATCATCAAATTGTAATACTGTTTGAGAGCTGATATGGCTAAACCACCTTCCTTCACATTTTTTCATTGATTCCCTTGATATTGTTGACCTTTTCTTCCAGATGAATTTTGTTATTATTTTTTCTAGTTCTATAAATAATTTTTGGTAGTTTGATTAGTATGGCACTGAGTAAGTAAATTAATTTGGGTGAAATTGTTATTTTTATTATATTATATATACATATATTATATATTCATGAGCAAGTAATATTTTCCCAGTAATTTAGAACTAACTTTATTTGTGTGAAAAGTGTTTTGTAATTGTGTTCATATAGTTCCTAGGTTTGTCTTAACAGACACACTCCCAAGTATTTTATACTGTCTACAGTATTTTAAATAGAATTTGACTATCTCTTGCTGCTGGACTTTGTTGGTAATATATAGAAATGCTGATGATTTATATGGGTTTATTTTGTATCTTGCAACTTTGCTAATGTTGTTAATTATTTCAACTAGCTTTTTTACTTGATTATCTAGGATTCTGCAAATCTACCATCATATCATCTGCAAAAAAAAAAAAATATAGTTTTGTTCCCTCATTGCTTCATTATATTTCCTTTGATTTCTTTTTCTTCTCTTATTACTATAACTAGCATCTGCATCATATCATCTGCAAAAAAAAAATGATAGTTTTGTTCCCTCATTGCTTCATTATATTTCCTTCCATTTCTTTTTCTTCTCTTATTACTATAACTAGCATTGCTAGTACAACCTTGAATAACAGTGGTGATAATGAACATCCTTGCTTCACTTCTGATTTTATTGGGAAGGCTTCTAGTTTATTCCTATTATTGATAATGTTTGTTGATAGTTTTAGATTACTGGATGTTTCAAATTGGCTGGCACAGAGCTACTTAAAACTCAACATGTCCAAAATAGAACTCATTAACTTTTAAAATTTTTATTTATGTTTTTTTAATTCTAAACTTGACACCAAATAAAATTAGCACTTCCATAGACAAAGAGACTTCATTATCTCTCCCTCCAAACTCTTCCCAAGTCCAAACATCCCTATTTCTGACAAACATACTACCATTCTCCTAGTTTTCCAGGTTTATAACCTTGGGGTAATCCTCAATTCTTCACCTTCCCTTATCCCACATATCCAATCAGTTTCCACGCCTTGCCATTTCTTTTTTTTTCCTTTTAAATTTATTTATTTTTAGTTTACAACATTCAATTCCACAAGTTTTTTGAGTTCCAAATTTTCTCCCCCTCCCCCTCACCACAAGGTGGCATGCAATGCAATATAGGTTCTACATATACTTTTATGTTTTTAGTTTGATTCATGTCTAAGGTCACACCAAAAGAAGGTACTCAATTGCCGTTAAACATATTTTCACAATAATCAAGTTGTAAAGAAGAACTATAACCAATGGGATGAACCATGAAAGAAGAGAGAAAACAAAACAGATAAAAAGAGAGAGAGAGCAAATAGTTTGCTTCAATCTGCATTCAGACTCTATAATTCTTTCTCTGAATGTGGATAGCACTTTCCATCATGAGTCTTGTGGAATTTTCTTAGAACGTTGCATTGCTGAGAAGAGTCAAGTCTATCAAAGTTAGTCATCACAGAGACGATGTGTCTTTAATTGTGTACAATGTTCTCCTGATTCTGCTCCCCTCGATCAGCATCAGTTCATATAAGTCTTTCCAGGTTATTATGAAGTTCTGTATCAGCAATGCCTATGGAGATTACAGATATGCTGATATAATTATCCATCACAAAATACATCATGCTTGCCATATGGGGAAATAAACTAGAAAATTTATTAAGATACCAAAAGACTGAGTCCCAAAACCAGAAAGTGAAAGCCATCAGAGTAGTTATGACATTGGCACAGGTAGATAAAGTAGAAAGCACCCACATTCTCAAGCCTTTAAAACAGAACAGGCTACCTCAGGCAAAGGTCCTCCTCTCCCCACTCACAGCAACCACCCAGCGTCCGGGAAGCGCGCTCCCAGCAGCTCCGGCCCCTGGCAGTCCTCAGCAGGAGTCCTCAGCAGAAATTCTGGCTAACTCAAAAAGGGCTTCGCGCTGCCGCTGCCTCTGCTGCTGTTGCCGCCGTCGCCACCACCGCCAGCCACCACAGGAACTCTAGTTTGGCTTCCGCTTCCTCTTGCTCCGCCCCTTCCTGCTACGTCAGCAAGTCCAATGGGGCATGGAAGATCTTTAAATACCATAACCCTTACATTCGGCCCCAAGATCTTTCATGTCCCTTACTTGGCAAAAATATAGTAGGAATAACTGGTGTCAACAAAATTTCACAACAATATAACAAGAATAGCACACAATAAACACAGAAAACCATATTTTAGGGTGGGGCTTGAGCACGAGCTCCCCATCATTCCCCCCACCCCGAACAAATAGGGCCCCAAAATCTTGTGGTAAGGGGTGAAGATCTCTTCTTTTATGGCTACTTGCTGCTGAAATCGGATGTAGAGCTGTCCCTGTCCTAAGGGGTCCCATTTGAGAGGTCAGTTCTTAATATGCTTGATGCTAGGTCCAAGGGTGACACATCACAGTTGCAGACAGGGGGTGACATCCAGCTTAAGCTATCAGACATCTACAGATGGAGGGTACCAAGCCTGTGGAAACAAATCTAACAAACAAGGTGAACAAACAAAAAATCAAGAAGAAGCAAAGAGACAATAACCAGACTATTGTAGCCTCACTCACGGTAGAATAAATGACTTAAGGGTAAAATTTTGTAATCATCTTCTCTAGAATAAACAATAGTTACAGTGTTATCCCTCCCATATGCTATAATCTCTGCAGCCTTTGGAACATCATCTGGCTTCCGTTTTACCCATACTTTAGCTCCTGATTTTATTCTATCAGTAGAACCAAATCCTTCAGTTCCTGTGACAGTTATTTTGGAAGGAGGGTCAGTTTTTACAAGTGGCATTGTTTTACAAGGAACGATAATCACTTGAACTATCCTATCATTCTTGTGAATCTGTGACTACGCCATAATGTAACGTAATGCCAAGGAAAGGCAACTTCCCAAGGTTCAAAATACCAGCATAGGTGCTCTCCATTTTATTCAGTGACAAACCAAGAACAGAGAAGGTCAAAACATGACATCATTCAAAATACAGCATTTACTAAGTGTGATTAAATAATCTCCAAGTACTACCCCACCCCAGGACATTCCAATCATTCAATCAATTACAAAGTCCCTCTTCTAAATACTACTCCACCCCTAGGCTGTACCTTCATTTAGTCAACCACAAAGCCCCTCTTCTCAAATGGAGATTAGTTTCCAAACATAAGTAAAGTACCTTCATTTGTTCAATCACAGAGCACAAAAAGGTCAAAAGTTCCCCACCCCTGGATAACAATTGAATCTACCCCAGAGTTACATCAAGTTTAAGCACAGCACTTAATACCCAAATGGAGGTCTTTTCTTCATCTTGACACAAGAGGCAAGTTCTCAGCAATCTTAGTTCCTGGGGAGACAAGGCTTAGCAAGGCCACAAGATACATTGCCAGTCCCTTCATTAATTCATCCTCTGTCTGTAGAAACAGTCCTAGAACCCCTGAAAACGTTAGCAAAACCCTCTCCCAGGATTTCTGTAAACATACAACAAGAAAATCCTTCTTCAGGGCTTCTGAACCAACAGAAAGGTTCCCAGACCCCTGCAACAACAGCACTGT
>NW_027187265.1:2743633-2764527 GCF_028583685.1 Petaurus breviceps papuanus
GGTTCCCAGACCCCTGCAACAACAGCACTGTCCTTCACCAGTGGACAATATTCACTCTCTGTCTGCAGGACAGTCTCAGGACTTCTTAGCCAACAGCCAGGTTCCAGGACTTCTTCAACAAAAGGACTGTCTTTCACCAGTGGACAAATCTGGCAAAACAACATCAAAACAGACAGACAAAGTACCAGCAAAACAGCCATGTCTCCTCAGTCCTTTGCAGCTCTGGGGGCAGGTCTCAAAAGTCCAGGGCAATTCAAAGTGGCCCCCCGGCAATTCTCTCAGTCTCTCTCTGCCTCCAGGAGGTGCTGCTTCCAAAAAGTTCTTCTGCCTCTCTCTTGTCTCTCCAAATCTATGTCACCAGCTCCTCCCAGTTCAGGACTCTCTTTTCACCTCAACAAGTCCATCCCACAGGTGGGATTAACAAGCTCTGGGTTTTAACACAATCAATTTGAAAACCAAGCCAATACAGGGGAATCTTTATATTCCATTACTATCACAAGTTCATCTGCTCCTCATTTCTTATGGTACAATAGTATTACATTACATTCATATACAATTTGTTTAACCATTCCCCAACTGATAGGCATCCCCTTCATTTCCAATTCTTTGCCACCACAAAAAGAACTGCTACAAATATTTTTGTACATATGGGTCCTTTTCCCATTTGTATGATCTCTTTGGAATACAGCCCTAGAAGTGGTATTGCTGGGTCAAATGCTGAACACAAAAGACTCACAAGTATGCAATTGTTATTAAAAACAAAAAAACTTAAGTAACTACAGTGACTTATAACTACTGTTATCCTCTTCTAGGAAGCTGATACTTAAAATATCAAAACATAAAGCAAACTTTTTTTTTTTTTTTGCTGTTTGGAGGGGGAAAGGTAGGGCAATTGGGGTCACATGACTTGCCCAAGGTCACACAGCTAGTTTGTATGTGTGTGTGTTAAGTGTCTGAAGTTAGATTTGAAGCCAGGTCCTCCTGACTCCAGGGCCAGTGCTCCATTCACTGAGATACCTAGCCACCCCCATAAAGCAAACATTTTTAAGGACTCTTGAATTCTCATTTCACCCTAACCTAATCTCTCAGACATTCACACAATGTTTTCTAGAAAATTGTCCAGAACTTAGACTCATTCCCCTGCCAGGAATTATCTTCTTCAAGAAGTACTAGAGGGGAGGCTAGGTGGTACAGTGAACAGAGCACTAGCCCTGGAGTCAGAAGGACCTGAGTTCAAGTCCAGCCTCAGACATTTAACACAAAAACTAGCCATGTGACCTTGGGCAAGTCACTTAACCCCAATTGCCCTGCCCTCCCCCCTCCAAAAAGCAAAAAAGAAGAAGCACTAGAGTAGCTCTGCCAGGGGCTGATCCCAATGTACAGATTGTACCAATTTAGGATCCAAGAGCACCTACCCTCACAAAACTACAAACTTGTCCAGGCTAGAAAAGTCCATCCTATGATCAAAAGTTGATCACCGAAGCTCATGACAGATACACAGAGAAGAAGCAGGGAGGGCTTTGAGATATAGTCTCAAGCTCACCTAAGCCAATATGTGTGCTGACCCTTGTGTGCAAGTAGCTTGCTATTTATACTGGAGGGGGAGAAAGGGTGCCTGTCCCTCCCTAACCCCTTACAGAGAAATCCAGGGAGAGAACTTTTCCCTCCACACATTCTGGAGACCAGAAGGAAGAGAAAGGAGATGGCAGACTTCCCTTTTAAAGTCTGCTGAATGAGTAGCTCATCCTGGTTCAAAGGCCAATCACTTCAACCTAAGATACCCCTTGCTGCCATCACAGGACCAAAGGACCAATGAAGGGATTTCTTCATTATCCCAATGTACCTAGGTCCTTCAATGCTTAGCTAAATGTGATTGGCCAGAAACAACCAGAGCAGCTTAGTGCTCCCTCCATGGAAAGTCTTTGGCAAGCCATATGTATACAGGGGTGTGCTGGTGAATGTTTAACAACCAGCTCTAGAAAAAAAAAATGTGTGTATATGTATATATATATATGTATATATACATATGTATATATATACACACATATACATGCATATATATGTATGCATATACCTATAACAAGTTAAATTTAACCTGCATTATTAACATTTTCTCCTTCAGTTTCTTAAGGCTAGAAATAAATAAATTAATAAATCAAGGCTTGATATGTAGCATTTACTAATTTCTGAAATATAAATGCTCACGCTGAAAATTGTATAATTGGCTTTCATGAGCCAGTCTGAGTTGGCTCCAACATGCCCCCTCACATTATATACAAATGTAATATTATAATATACATGATATATCCTATAAATGTTATATTTCATGTGATTTTTTATATATTATATAACATAAAAATAATGATATAATGATATATTGTGGCATATTTTATATATGTTCTAATATACATTATATAGGTAGAATTGCTTTCTTCATTTCATTCTTGTTTACATATTTGAATATTTGTATTGCTAATAGATTTTAAGAGAATTAAAAAATGAATTTTAAAAGCTATTTTTAATGAAAGCATGGGGTTCTAGATATGGGGTTCTTAAACTTCTTTGTGCCATGGACACCTCTGGCAGACTAGCAAAGTCTACAAAATTTTTCTCAGAATAAAATTTGTTAAAATAAAATTACTACATTCATGATGAAATACTAAATTTCAGTTAGAGGTTAGTAAAAATAAAGAGGTAATTTTTTTTTCCTGAGGCCAAATTTGAACTCAGGTCTTCCTAACTCCAGGGCTGCTGTGCTTCCTATATTCTAAGATTCTTCCAACTTTTCCTAATCTTATGTACAAGAGATGTGGGTGTAAGGCTCTTCTCTGCTACCAACTTGCTCTATGATCTTGGACATTTTCTTTCTGAGATTCAGTTTTCTTCTCTTTAAAATAAGATGACCTCTAATGCACTTTCCACCTCTAAACTCTATGATCATAAGGGACAGCTAGCTAGAGGGCCCTCCCAGTAACTCCCACCTACACTCCCCTTAGACCTCTCTTCCAGGTAAAACACATTGTGGAATAAATTTGAGATGTGTACCAGTTTCCTGGGATCCTCTAAGTATAAGAAAGGGTCAGGGGTAGATGAAATCAGTCAAAAAAGTCTGAGGTTTTGAATCCCCTAACTGCCTTCTCAGAATAAAATGTTGCCAAGCCCCAGGAGTCTTGGCTGGGAGATGAGATTAAGATTAAAAAATGATGACTAGTTTGAGTGTCTCTAAGGCACCCTGCACAGGACAAAACAGCCGTGAGAGTTTGATATCTGGTATCTTAACATGCAAGTCTCATTCACAGGTTGCTCTGAAAGCCCAAAATACACAATCCATGGATAACATGTGACCTTTTTCCTCCTAATATAGAATAGCCAGTATATGATTTACTTCCTAACCCCTTTATCCTGCTCCCTTCTGCCCACTGTCCCAGTGAGGCAGTGGAAAGAAGGAAGCCTGTACCACCCACCAGAGAGCCTCAGAGCTGGAGGAGAATCAGCCCAGTAAGTATCCTCTAGTTCCTCCCCCCAAGTTGTGGTTGAAAGCAGCTTACAATTTCCCCAGGGAGCAATTATGAATAATACCAAGGACATTCTGGAGAATTACATCTGGAAGTTAACAAAGGCAATGACTTGGTTCTCGAAAATAGAGAAGTGATGTGCATTTTTGCTATTTAGTCCTAGTCTGGGAAAGAAATTTTATGTGCGAAAGAGGCATAAAGGGCTTAGAGGTGGCATCTTGCTCCAGAGATGGAAAGCCCTAGAGCCAAGGAGCCTATTGGTCCTAGGTTGGGGTACCAGTTCTTCCCAAAAGTGCCTGGTCAGGATGTGAATTGAGCCTAAAGGAGAGGCCCTGGGGACAATGACTTACCACACCCAGTCCTACAGCAGGCTTAAGGGGCCCATCAGAATGAGTGATCAACAGAGATACCACATCCTGAGGGGCCCTGTCATGCTAGGCAAAGACATCATGAGAAGACAATGGATGGAGAGGGGTCCTTTGGCACTAGGGGTGTAAGTGCCCTTGGCCACATACCTCAGTGTGCCTCTCTACTTCTGAATTCTATGTATGGTCACTCTTCCTAATGATATGTACTTGTGATAGAGTTCACCCCAAGTTTGTGGCGGACGTGTTTTTCTGCTGTTTTTCTTACTTTATCATTTCAGTATATGCCTTTGCATTGAGCTAATTATGTTGGCTGATTGACTAGAGACATGGTAAATACACCAGTGGGGACTCATGAACTATGGTTTTAGGGTCTGAGTTTCTTCAGCTATAAAATAATAGGGTTAGATTAGATCATTCCTAAAGTCCCTTCCCTTTCTAAAATTCTGTTTTAAAGTCCCACTTCAGGGACAGCTAGCTGAATAGAGCACCAGTCCTGGTGGTTCCAGGAGGACCTGAGTTCAAATCCAGCCTCACATACTTGACACTTACTAGCTGTGTGACCTTGGTCAAGTCACTTAACCCAGATTGTTTCACCTCCCCCCCTCCAAAAAACAAAAAAAAGTCCCATTTAAGTCTGATATTTTATGTTCAAATTCTTTTTTAGCTCTTGCACTTCCTGTTCTTTCAAGTCTGATTTCTGCAATGCTGAAAATGTCCAAGAAATATTGTTGTTGTTCAGTTATTTCAGTCATATCTAACTCTTTTTGACCCCATTTGGGATTTTCTTGGCAGAGATACTGGAGTGGTTTTCAATTTCCTTCTCCAGCTCATTTTTCAAATGAGGAAACTGAGGCAAACAGCATTAAGTGACTTGCTCAGGATCACACAGCTAGTAAGTATTTGAGGCTAGATTTGAACTAAGGTCTTCCTGATTCCAGGTCCAGAGCTCTGTCCACTGAGCCATTTAGCTACCCCCAAGAAATCTATTTCTTCACCAACAGCCTCATGCCAACCAGTCTGACAGTGTTCCTAAGACCTAGGAACTTTATCTTTGTATTAAAATATAATATATTTTTTATTACTCCACAGAGAAATTAAAAGGGGGATAAATGATTTTCCTCCTCTGGTAAGGTTGTATCATACCAGAGCTCTTTTTTGTTTCCTCATCTGTAAAAGATAGGAATTAGACTAAATAACCTCTAAGGCTCCTTCTATCTTTAAATCTGTGGCCTTGAGATCAAAGTAAATTAATCTATACAGAATGGAACAGAAAAAGGTCAGCTTTCAGAGGGGTAACTGAGACAGGATGGGAAGACTGGAAGTATCCTTGACTCCCAGCTACCAGGGTCTTTAAAGTCTAACCCTTAAACCTAAGGTTTTGATTGATTCATGATAACAAATGTGTCTAATTGAACCATTCAGCCCCACTGAGGCTGCTAGGTTGCTCATTGGATACAGTGTCTTTCCTAGAATCAGGAGGAAGACTTGAATTCAAATCTAGCCTTAGACACTTGCTAGCTGTGTGACCCTGAACAAGTCAATTAACCCTGTTTGCTGCAGTTTCCTCATCTGTAAAATGAGCAGGAGAAGGAAATGAAAAATCACTGCAGTACCTTTGCCAAGAAAAGCCCAACTGGGGTCACAAAGATACGGACAGGACTGAAAAACATAGTGTCCCCAGAGATCTGAAGGTCTCCAACCAGAGCAGAGTATGATTTCTTGTGGGAATGTGGACAGGATTCCTGGTTTGAGTAGGGATTGAACTAAATGACCTCTGAGGTCATACCCCACTCCAAGATGTTATGATTCATTAGCTTTTCCTAAGCCAAAAAAAACCCTTACCAACCTGGGAGGGATTAGAGGGAAAAACAGGGACAAGGAAGGTCCAAGGAATAGGAGGGCCAGGAAAGCTGCAACGGAAACCAGGATTTATTAAATAGCAAGAGGGAATTGGGGCTTTGGAAAGCAACGAAGACCCCACAGTAAAGACAAGTGACATAGAAGCACTAGAGTATTAAAAGAGGTCAGGGGGCTAAAAGAGTTTACTTTCTTTGTTTATGGGGAATTAATCCTAAAAGATTAGGAATAGAAAGAATGCGTGGCTGATAGCCAGCTCCAGATCTCCTGGAGAAATATGGACAAGGCTGGTTCGTATCAGGACAGAGCAAAATAAACTTTGAGGCTCTCAGGATTTGGAGGAGTCCCAGGACTCCAGGTTACTAGGGTCCTTACTTTACAGAGGCCATCCATGAAAGCCAGCCTCTAGGCCCAATGTCCTTTTATAATCACATACCCTCACATATATAGGTAGTAACAGTCTGAGCTGATGAATCCTCTACCTTAATAAGAGTAATACTTCCTTCAGAAGGTTTGTTTCCCAAAACCTATTATATACTATTTTTAACTTGGCACTATAAGAGATAAAGATAAGACATGATTCTACTGTTCAAAGAGCCTACACATGTCCCCAGGAAGATTAAACACACTTGGAATCTTAAGTCCTAGAAAATTACAGTAACAATAATTTGGTTCGACCTCCTTTTATAAAACAGTTGAATAATAATACAAAGCAGTCTGTGCTAAAGATTGAATGAGCTATACAGAGAGATCAATGGGGCCTGAGTAGAATGCAAAGTATCCGAGCTGGGAGGGACCTCAGAGACTCTCTGGTCCAATTCTCATTTTAAAGATGAGGAAATAGATGTCAGGAGGAATTTCATGGATTTTCAAAATGAGTAAAAAGAAAAAAAAATCCCACAAATTTAAAAAAGATAGTTATTTTGCCAGACTAAAGCACAAGGACAGATTAAAATGCAATTTAATTCAGATCTTTGCACACTACCCAAAACATTAAACAATTGTCCTTTCTCCTATTTCTAACTCTACAAACTTTACCCTGGAGAGGCAGTCGCCCTTCCCTCCCCTCCCCCCCAACTATTTTCTCACTGTGGTTCTTTGAATTTTTGGAGCAGGCTTATGGAAATACTTGACCCGTTTCGTAAGTAGATTGAATCAAGGTCTATACTCCTGGGAATTTCTGTCCCTTATGAGAAATGCTGGCTCTAACACCCTTTACTTGGGTCTCCCCCTGCTCCCTCTCACAACACCCAAACCCTAACAAAATCACATGCAACAGCACATGCTCCAGCAAGATGAGATCAGTGAGAGGGATTTCAGTTTCAGGAAGGGAAGCTGGATAAGTGTGTGCATGAATGCAAATGTAAAGAGAAGAAGGGAGAGTCATTGGGAAAGATACTGGTGATGCAGCTTCCCCAAGCCAAGCTTGAATCTTGGAATAGTGGACAGATGGGGAATACCCAAGGGAGTGGGGGAAGGGGGACCAGCTCTAAGCGTCTACATGCCAGCCAACATCCCCTGCGGAGAAGTAGGGGGGTGGAGGGGACGGAGATGGGGTAGAAAGGTGCCTGACTGGCCCTTGAGCTGAGAACCCCAGCTGAATTACCAGCACTCTATATAAGATCAGATCATCAGAAGGAACCAGTGATTCTGAGCCTGCTACCCCAAGGGGCAAATTGGTGAGGACTGTGGAAGACGGGAGGCAGGCGGTCAGGTTGCTGCCTGAGTCTGGCCATTTTCTAGCATCTGATAAAGCCTCTGGGAATGTTTCTAGGAGAACAAGCTTTCCTGAAGATGGGAAAAATAGAGATTGTGGTATTTGGGTTGAAGGTAGAGGGACCTGAGCTGATGGGTATCTTTTGGATGAAGGTTAGTGAATGGACAGAGGAGAATGTATAATGGAAAGAGTGATGGATTTGAAATGAGAAGATCTGGATTTGAATCCCAGCTTTGATACTTGCTGCTTGTGGGATTGTTAGCCATATCATGTCACCTCTCAGACCGTCAGTTTCCTCTTCTGTTAAATTGAGTGTGTGTATGCATGTGTGTGTGTGTTTGATGCTTTGTATTTTTTGATCCTTTCCTACTTTCAATCCTACAGTAATTCTGATGTGACTATAACTAGGTTGGGTCTCCGAGGCAAAGTTCTAAACGGGCTGGAAGCCTAGCTTGGAAAGCTTAAAAGGAACCACTGAGTAGGGGAGTGGATCAGGACCTGAGGTAGGCAGATGAGAAGAGAATGATGAGGAAGGGTCAGGAGCTAAAGGAACTGGGCAAAGCCTAAAGCTGTGGAAATAGTACTGGACCAGAACTCAGATGACTTCCACTGGAGTCCCAGCTCCTCCATCTACTAGCTCTGTCGTGGTGGGTAAGTCACTAGTGCTCTTTGGGCTAATTCTCTCATCTGTAAAATGGGGATGGGATGTCCTGAGGATGAAATAAATATGTATCTCCATGGATGTGGGAACTTCCTTGTCCCATTCCTTGGTCTCTGGCTGCATCCAGCCTGCCTGGGCCTGATCAGTCACGGCCGCCTAGCCCTCCCCCCACCATTCCTCTACATTAGTCAGCCCGCCCCAATCCCTCCCAGCTCAGGAGGGGAGGAGAGGGGAGGGTGTGTGTGTGGTGGGGGGGGGGGGAACGCGTTGCAGCTCGAGCCCTATAAAGGCAGCAGTACCCGAAGTAGCCCTTACAGACCCTGGCCCCGCTTCTCTCCCCAGATCAAGGCATTGCAGGCAGGACGTGACTGCAGCTGACCCCAGCCCCCTTGGCCCCGCCACGTGAGTCTCAGCGAATATCCCATCCCCACCCTTCATCTTCGCTCCCCGCCCCCATCATCGCTACCCCAGGCCTAAAGCCTAGACCTCACACAGAGTCGGGCTGGGGGAGGAATCGAGACTCCGGGAATACAAAGAAAGGGGCCGAGAACGCTGTGGGGAGGAGGTGGGCAGAGGATCAGAAGATCTGTGGGGCTAGGACTGGGGCTGGGGGAACCCAGGCTGTTGGACAAGCTCAGATAATCTCAAACTGTCCTTCTGGATGCCCCTTCACCCCCATCCTCCCTGGGTTTGGACTGAGGGCCGAGGCTTTGTAGGTCAATCCAGGGAGGGGTCAGTGCCCTTTAACTCCCAGACTGGAATGGGACAATAAAAGAACTTGGTGAAAAAAGCCCGGGACTTTAGGAGCTGGGAAACTTGGGTTCTGGTACAGTTCTGCCTTGAATTCACAGTTAGACAGACCTTGGGCAAGTCATTTTCACTCTCTCAGAAGATAAAGGGGGTTGGACTATAAACTCAAGGGGTCCTTTTAATTTCTAACATTCTATATTATAAAATCCTACCAGTACTGGCATTCTATTTCCTGTGTTCTAAGGTTTCATTCAGTTCTAACATGAAAGGTTCTAAGGTCTCGCCTGATTGGCATATTATATTCTAAGCTCTTTTCACTCTGACATTCTGTGATCTATCTTAGGAGTTCCTTTCAGCTCTAACAGTCAATTTTTTTTATATCTTAAGGTTCCTTCTGTTTCTAACTTTCTATTTTTCATGTTCTAAGGTTCTATTCATCCATGACAGTCTCTTCCAAAGGTAGTCCTACCTTTTCTAACATTCCACATTCTAAGAGCCCTTCCACAGCTGTCATTCTAAGATGCTCTAGATTTAGTGTATGGAAGAAGGGGATTCCATTTAGCCAAGGAACTCAGCTCTTTAAATCTCACTCTGTACTGGGCTGCCCCCTTCCCTGAGTGGTGCCCTGGATACCACAGACTGTCCCCAGGAATGTGTTTGCTCCTGTTACCATGGAGGGAGGCTGAGTTGCAGGCCTTCTGTTGCCAGGAGGCTAGAGGGGTAGGGGGTGGGGTCAGTCACCCCACTAGTCTTAGCCTGTCATGTGGCTGCTGCACAAGAAACTTTGACCCCCATTATTCTCCTCCCCCCAAAACTATGGGTAGTAGAATATGGAGCTGGAAGATGAGGTCCCCAGACAGGTCTCTGTACTGTAGACAGACTGCCATCCCCAGGAAAGGCCTTTCTATCAAGGATGGGGAGGAAGTTGGAGGCCCTTTCCCTTTGTTTCCCTGTCCAGCAGTACTAGGTGAATTCTCTCAGGGATCTGGCTATCCCTGGAGCTGCACCTGAGTTGTGAGGACTGAGATGCCTTCTCTACCAGGGACAGATCCTGTCCCCCACCCCAGACAGGTACAGGGAGCCCTGAGGCCCAGGGGAGGGATTACACCTAAGGATAATGATTCTTGTGCCCATCTTTCCCTCAGGTCAGTCCAGCCATGACTCCCCTCTGGGCCCTCTTTCTAGCACTTATAGCAGTCACTCATGCTGAGACTCCAGGGTGCAAGATTCGGGTAACATCCAAAGCCTTGGAGCTGGGTAAGGTTATGAGACCAGGGACCAGCCTTTCTTTGGTCCCTGGGATTTGGGTGACTTGGGAAATGAGAGATCCCCCTGTTCAGGAGGGAGGGAGCCCTAGGGCCATTTCCTTTTCTCCCAACAAAAAAAGCCTATGTTTTGTGAGGGTGGGAGGATTAACCTGGGGGAGGAGAGGAGGGAGAATACTTGCTGGGAACAGTTAACTAGTTCTAAAGGGCCTTACTGCCTCAGTAAAGCAAGAAGGACTGAAGTTCCTGGAGCAGGAGCTAGAGACCATTACCATCCCAGACCTTCGGGGCAGCGAGGGCCCATTCTCTTACAACATCTCTGAGTGAGTGGGGCCTGGGATTTTGGGGGCTGGGATACAAAGCAGGGGGTGGGGTGCAGCAAGGGGGAGAGGAGAGTGGGGCGATGCTATGTCTGAGCTATATCTGAAGTCATTCAAGTCAGAATTTCTTTACTTGGACACAGCACATCAGCACACAGGTATAGAGCTGAAAGGACCCCAGAGGCTCTTTAGTCCAACTATCTCATTTTATAGACGAAGGATTTGAGGCCCAGGGAAGTTACTGTGTCAGAGTGTTTCTCAACTTTTGGCAGCCCATCTTTGCCAGAGGTCTAGTGAGCCAGTGTTTGTATATTTTTAAGCTGCTAAGATTTAGAGCCGGAAAGGACTTTGGAGATCACTTATCAATCCACAAGCATTTTAGTGCCTATGATGTGATGGGCAGTGTGCTAGCCCCTGGGAAGACCCCAGACTCTCTTGGGAAAAATATGCAAAGTGAGTAGATTTGGTTGGGAGGCATTAGCAGTTGCGGGGTGAGAGATCCTACAGACAGGTCTCTCCATCTCCCATTTCATTGCCTCTTTACCATCTGCCCTTCTCCCTGGAGTGCTCCCAGTCCTAATCTCCCCCTCTTAGGATCTTTTTTCCTTTGACAGACACTCAGCTCAAGTGCCACCAACCGCAGGAAGCATTTCACAGCCCCTCCTCTAGCTGCTAATGCCATCCCCTCTTAATGTTACCTTTCCTCTACTCTGTTTATTTTGTATGTGCCAATTCATGTATGTGTTCACCCATTTAAAAGCATGATTTTGAGAAGGGATCCCGAGGCTTCACTAGACTGCCAAAGAGGTCCATGACCTAAGAAAGGTTAATCAATCAATCAGTACACATTTATTAAGAACCTACTATGTGCCAGGCATTGTGCTAAGCAGTTGGGATATGAAAAGAAGCAAAAACCAGTCCCTGCCATCAAGAAGCTTATAATCTAGTGGGGGAGAAGATATGCAAACAAATATATACAGGCAAGTTATATACAGAATAAATAGGAAACACTTAACAGGGAAAGCATCAGAATCAAGAAGGGTTAGTTAGGAAAGTCTTCCTGTAAAGAATGGGATTTTAGTTGAGACTTAAAGGAAGCCAGGGGAGGCAGTAGGCAGAGTTTAGGAGGGAAATTATACCAGGTATGGGGGCCAGCCAGAAAAAATGCCCAGAGCAGAGAGATGGAATCCAACCCCCAGAGAGAAGATGTGACTTATCCAAAGTCACGTAGCTAGTTAGTTGCTGAGTCAGGACTCTAATCCAAGCCTCTTGATTCCTAGTCCAGTATCCTTTATACCTTATAGCACTGCCTATAACAGAATTCTACTTACTAGGTATCCTGGGCATACTTCCTTATCTCAAATGCTGGTTTCATATAAGGAAGTAAACGTCTTTGAATTCACCTTTTACTTCCTCCAGTTCTGAGGTCAAGTCATGCAGGGTTTAAAAAGGGTTTGGGCTGATGAGTCTCATTTCTGTTATTAACTCATTGGACAAACTTGGATAAGTCATCATGCAAGAAGATTGGTTAAAGGAGCTGGGGATACTTTTTTCTATTTTGATTTATTTTATTGTTTAGAGAAGAAAAGACAGGGAAGGTAGCTATCACTGAGTTCAAGTCTTCGAGTTCTGTTCTCATGGGAAAGAATGTTTAGACTTGTTTTGCTTGATTCCAGAAGACAGAACAGGAAACAAATAAGGGGAAGATGCAGAAAGACTAGTTTCTGCTAGAGGAAAGAAAAACCTTCCATCTGTCCAAGAGAAGAATGGGTTGCTTTGGGAGACACTGTTTCCCCATAAATGGAGTTCATCAAATGAGATGATATACATGAAGTGTTTTCCATATTAAAGCACCATATAAATGTTAGCTATCATTATTGTTAATTTCATTACTTGTTCAAGTGGAGGCTGGATAATCACTTATCAGGGCAATTGTAAAAAGGATTTCTTTTCAGAGGTGGATTGGACTAGAGGATTTCTGAGCTCCTTTCCAGTTCTGATTGTATGCCTCAGTTTCTTTCCCTGTAAAAAGGTAGCTAAGGTCCATTCCAGACCTGATATCCTATGTGGCATGTGGCACAGGGGACCTTCCCTGGGAGAACTAGGCCATTTATTGTCTTTCTTCTCAGACTGGGTTGAATGAGTGATGAGGTGGCCCTGCTCTCATAATGCTTATAGGGAAAAGAAGCATCTAAAGTTGTTTTGTCAATTAGTTGTGTCTGATTCTTCATGATCCCATGTTGAGGCTTTCTTGGTAAAGATACTGGAGTGGTTTGCCATTTAATTTTCCAACTCATTTTACAGATGAGGAAACGGAGGCAAACAGGGCTAGGAGACTTGCTCAGGGTCACACAGCTAGCATCTAAGGCCATATTTAAATTTAGGTCCTTCTGAGTCCAGGGTCAACATCTATTCACTGCACCACCTAGCTGCCCCAATCCAAAGTTACTAGGGGCTATTCCAGCTATCTTGTTTTTCTGCTGAGGAAACTTAGCTCTGAATGGGGATCTAAACCTCCCATGCTCTCTGCCCCTCTAGGGTGAAGGTGACCAAACTGCAGCTGGTACAATCAGAATTGTACTTCCAGCCAACCCGGGATCTGATCTTGTACATCAGCAATGCCTCCATCGGCCTTCGCTTCCGGAGACAGCTGCTCTACTGGTTCCTGTGAGTGCAGGGGTGAGGGCTAGGACAAGGATGAGGGAAAGGGTTGGACAGGGGAGATAGAGGGGTGTTGTGGGGTTTATTTGTCTGAGCCCGTCCTTTGTACCCCAACTCTTAGAGGCAGCCAGGTGGTGTAGTGGCTAGAAATCTGTACTTGGAGTCAGGAAGAACTGAGTTCAAATGCTGCTTTAGACACGTGCTAGGTGTATGTTCCTGAGAAAGTCACTTAACCTTTGTTTACCTTAGTTTCCTCAACTGTATAATGAAAATAATAATAACACCTAATCTCTAAGGGTGCTTGTGAGGACCAAATGAGACAATATTTGTGGAGTCCCTGGCGCATAGTGACTGCATAACTACTCATTTCCTTCTCGATTTTCACTGATTGGCAGTTATGATGGGGGCTATGTCGATGCTTCGGCTGAAGGTGTGTCCATCCATACAGCCCTGCAGCTGGCCAGAGACCCTGGTGGGCGAATTAAAGTTTCCAATGTCTCCTGCGGAGCCTCCGTCTCCAAGATGCAAGCTGCCTTTGGGGGGACCTTCAAGTGAGGCCTCTCCTTGGCTCCAGAGCCCTACTCACTCTATCACAGGCCCCGTCTTGGGAGGGAGAAGGGTCCTCCTGGATGGGAGGGAGTCATTCCTCAGCCAGCAGGATAGCTACTTGTCCCAGGTGCTGGATTTGATGTTCAGTTCATGCCCAGTTGTGGTTCAGGAACAGAGTGGGTGGGGAAGAAGGTTGTGGGTATTAGACTCTAGTAAAACAGCCATTGAGTGTTTACCATGTTCCATAGAGTTTACTGTCTAATGAGGATGGGGGAGGGACAAGAATGTACACAATTATTCAAGGTAAAATACGTTAAGGATGTGAAGTTTCACAAAAAGGGGAGATATCGCTCTGGCTGGTGGGTGGGGATCAAGGAAGGTTTCATGGGTGAACTGACCTTGGAACTGGGCCTTGAAGATAGGACTGACAGGTGGAGATGGGAGAGGGCATTTTGAGCAGAGAATAGTGTAGCAGAGGGGTAGAGTTGGGCTGTTTGGGGATAGTGTAGGGAGGATCTGGTTGGGAAGGAGTGACTCTTGTGTGAAAGGGAACAGTGAGACAAGGATGGGAAGGTAGAAGTTTGGGTCAGGTTGTAGAGGGCCTTGAATGCCAGGCTGCCCAAGATTCCCCCTTTCCACTTCCTCAAAGCTACCTTCCTTTCTCCTCTTCACGCTTATTCCTCACTGTTCCCAGATTCCACTGGGATACAGATGTTGAGGGTGAGAGGGAAGTGGTAAAATGTGTTTTGAGGCCTGCCTTCTTCCCATCCCCCATCAGGTTTGGCCCTGCTTCAGGATCTACTTTGGTACCAAAATTTTCTATACCCCAGATTCCCCTAGTCAATCCCTTCCATGCCTGGAAGGGATAAGGCCAGGCTGGGACATGGTTTACAGGGCTACTCCCCTCTACTTCCCCTCTTCCTGCAGGAAGGTCTATGATTTCCTCTCCACTTTCATCATCTCAGGCATGCGTTTCCTTCTCAACCAACAGGTGATGCTGGAGTCAGGAGCAGGGTCTGGGAGGGACCAGGTGGCAGGGGAAATAAAGGGGTGGGAGCATGAGGGATGGCTGGAGTAGGTAGGAACATGGAGAAGGATGAAGGTTGGGGGATAGGGATAACGTTCAGTGGGGGATCTGGTGCTGATGCTCATATTTTGATCTTCAGATCTGTCCTGTGCTGCACCATGCAGGGCTGGTCCTGCTCAATTCCCTTCTGGACACAGTCCCTGGTGAGTCTTGGAAATGGGAAAAAAGGTTGGGATGTATCTGCTTTTGCCTTCTCTTCCTGTCCCCTTCCACCCACTCCTAGCAAGTCTGTTGGGAATGAGAAGCCCGATGGTTGGGAGTTTCTGTCCAGAAGTTTAGCAAGCACATCTCCAGGACTCCCCAAGATGAAGAAGCATGGCAGAATGGGATGAGTACTTGAGAGAGTTGGGGGATTATGAATGCAAAATGTTACTTACAGTGGTGCCATGTCTTTGCTCAACAGGTTTTCTGTTACAAAGTGGGGCTGAACGTATGTGTGTTTGTATGTAAATTTATATATAAGGAAATGACTGCTGTAAAAGTCTTTTGTTTTTCTGTTTGTAAGAGACAAACAGAGAAGGAGAGAAAGGAATGGGGAGAGAGAGAGTGAACACACTAGACTTGGAACCAAGAGACTCTACTATTTGCTTACTCGTTGACCCAGGGCAAAGTTTATTTTTATGGGGCAGGTGGCACTGTGGATAGGGCACTGGGCTTGGAATCAGGAAAACTTGTCTTCTTGAATCCAAAACTGATCTAAGACAATTACTAACTGTATGACCCTGGGCAAGTCACTTAAACCTGTTTGCCTTAGTTTCCTCATCTGTAAAATGATCTGGAGAGCAAAATGGCAAACTGCACCAGTGTTTCTGCCAAGAATTCATGATTCGTGAAGTCAGACATGACTGAATAACAACAGGGCAGGTGTTCTATATGGCAATAAGGATACAACAACAAAAATGAAACTCCCTGCCCTCAAGAAAATTACGTTTTATTAGTAGAAATAACAGGTAGCCACAGAAGTACATACAAATACATACCAAATAAGCACAAGGTAATCTGGAGGGTGCAAGTCCTGACTACAGCCAGCACTCAACAGCTTTATAACCTTGGGTGAGTCATTGGTCTCAGTTTTTCCTCATATATAAAGTGGAAGCAATGATACTTACTAGAAGTGTGTAACAATTATTTTTTGTTTGTTGTTATTCAGTCTTTTTCAGTTGTATCTGACTCTCCATTACCCCATTTGGGGTTTTCTTGCAAAGATACTGGAGTGATTTGCCATTTCCTTCTCCAATTCATTTTTTTTTTTTTTGCTTTTTGGAGGGGGGAGGTCAGGGCAATTGGGGTTAAATGACTTGGCCAAGGTCACACAGCTAGTGTTAAGTGTCTAAGGCCAGATTTGAACTCAGGTCCTCCTGACTCCAGGGCCGGTGCTCTATTCACTGCATCACCTAGCTGCCTATCCAGCTCATTTTACAGTTGAGAAACTGAGACAAACAGGGTTAAGTGACTTGCCCAGGATCACACAGCTAGTAAGTCTGAGGTTGAATTTGAAATCAAGAGATGAGTTTTCCTGACTCAGGCCCAGCACTCTAACAACGGTATCACCTAGCTGCCCTAATTACAATTATTATTAATGACTTTTCTCAACTAGTTGGTGAGCAGGGACTGCAGGTTCTGAGCAGTACTCAGTCCTCCTAGAACACTTACCCATTTATTGGTAGCTCTGGGAGAGAGGGCATGAGATCTCAAGGCATGGGGACTCAAATCTATTTTGTCTTTTCCTTGAGTAGAACTGTGCCACCCACTGGGCAGAAGTGAGATCTCACCTTGCACTGTGGTCTCTGGCCTCTGGTCAGCTGAAGGCCCAGGGATCGAGGTCCTGGTGCCCTTCCCTCAGGCCTGTTCTCTCCTCTCTGGCCGGTATCTAACACACCTGTTTGTTTGTCTCTCTGGGCAGATATAACTTTCAGGCAGCTCCCTAGAGATTACAAAACACTCATGGAACATGAATTTGAGCCTCACAACAACCTTGTGGATAGGTGCTTTTACAGAGAGTAGCAGTCATAGTGACATTTACATAGTTCTCCAAGGCTTGCATAGTGCTTTGCTTTTTTTCATAGATTTTGAGCTGGAAGGGACTTTAGAGGTATTTAATCCACTCTCCTTCCTCAACAGAGGAGAAACTGAGACCCAGGGTGATTAAGTTACTCGTCTAAGGTTCTGAGTTCACTCAGAAAGTAAATGACTGAACCAGGAATCAAACCATGGTCCCTGGATTCCAAACCAAGCACTCTGCACATTACACCACACTGCCTCTATGTATGACCTCTCCTGAGCGTCACAACAACCCAGTAAGGTAGTCTCCATTTTGTAGCTGGAGTAACTGAGGCTAAGAGAATTTCAATGAGCTTCCCATACTCACATACCCTGGTGAGTATCTGAGGAGAGATTCAAACCTAGCTCTTCCTCACTTGAGTTCTTGACTACTTCACCATGCCGAGCTGTCTCTTGATATGTGGGAAGATGTAGACCTGCCCAGAGGGAGCTTGAGTCAGTGGGGTGAGGAGAAAAAAGAAACTCGATGGACAGTCAGGAGACCAGGGTTGGAGGCCTGCCTGTGTTCCTCCCGAATCTGGGGGTGCTGGGCAGGAGGTTTAATGCCTCTAATACTCAATTTCCTTCCTCTGAGCTGAGCAGCAGCTCCCTTATAACCTTATACTGCTCATGATGTCATAAGGAAAGCACTTTGTAAAATGTAAAGTGTTGTAGAAATAGGAATTGTTAAATAGGGTAATTGAGGCTCCTCTGTGGCATAGCAGCTCATGCTGAATGGAGTTTGGTCCATGGTTACAGAACACTTTATAAAGGTTCCTGGCATTTAGAGCTAGAGGGGACTCCCACTTTTCTAGCCCAGTCCCCTCATTTTACAGATTAGGAAACTCAGACCCAGGGGCAGCTAGATGATGACAGAGCATCCACCCTGTAGTCAGGAGGATCAGAGTTCAAATCTAACCTCAGACATTTACTAGCTGTGTGACTGTGGGCAAGTCACTTAACCTTGATTGCCTTCTCTCCCCACTCCCCTAATATAAAATAAAATAAAGAGGAAACTCAGACCCAGAGAGGGGTGTCACACGCCCAGGATTACACATAGGCAGTAAGGAGCAAAAGCAGAAAGCAGATTCAGACCCAGGACCACTGACTGACTGCAAACTCATAGCCACAGTCTCATTTGAAGAGAGGGATAGTGCAAGGGCGGGTAGGTAGCACAGTGGATAGATCACCTGGTCTAGAGTCTTCCTGAGCTCAAATCCAACCTCAGACACTTATTATCTTTATGACCCTGGGTCACATAACCCTGTTTGCCTCAGTTTCCTCATCTGTAAAATGTCAGAGAAGAAAATCACAAACCACTCCAAAGATACTCCAGTTTCTCTGCCAAGAAAACCTGAAACGGGGTCATGAAGAGTTGGACATGACTGAAAGCAACTGAACAAGAAGTTAGTGCAAGTGTTATCCCTCATTTTTACAGAAACAACTACCCAAGGTCACATAGCCAGTTAGTGACAGAGATGAGATTGGAACTTGGGTCTTAGGTAAATGAACCATTTTTCTTTAGATTCCAAGTCCCAGTTGGGGCCACTGCATGGCCCTGCCTCCCAGGAAACATAATTCTATATAGGCTGCCTTATTAAAAGTCATTGAGTTGGTT
Organism: Petaurus breviceps papuanus; assembly: GCF_028583685.1. Taxonomy (NCBI): domain Eukaryota; kingdom Metazoa; phylum Chordata; class Mammalia; order Diprotodontia; family Petauridae; genus Petaurus; species Petaurus breviceps. The sequence continues at coordinate 2,762,042 of NW_027187265.1, forward strand.
GGCTACTGAAGTGATAAACAAACCTTCCCCTTTAGTACGCAGTGCAGTGGACCAATATGTTGGCATTGACTATTCCCTCCTGAGTGATCCAGTGACCTCAGCCAGCAATCTGGACATGGACTTCCGGGTGAGTACGTAGCTTGGGACCCTGGGGGTGAGCCTGACTCAGCCCCATCCAGGTGTTCTCTTATCCAAGATGCTCCTGCTCCTGTCCCTCAGGGAGCCTTCTTCCCTCTGGTAGAGGCTAACACCAGCTTCCCTAACCGGGCTGTGGAGCCTCAGCTACAGGAAGAGGAGAGGATGGTCTACGTGGCTTTCTCCGAGTTCTTCTTTGACTCTGCTATGGATAGTTACTTTCGGGCTGGTGTGCTTCGGTTGGAGCTTGCTGGAGACAAGGTGAGATGATATGGCAGGTGTGGGGGGAAAGGTTTGGAGGGGTCTCCCAGCAGTGGTACTTGACCCATTGAAAGGCTGGAGTCAGCATGGAGGTGGGAAGGACACTGTGTGAAGGAAATGAATCCAGGTGGAAGAATCTGTCCGGCAAAGTGGTGAGCAAATGTCACTGGAAGTGTCCAAAAATAAGGATGACACAGAGAAAACTCAAGGGCAGAGGACTGGCCTAGTTGACTTCTGAAGTCTAACCTACAAATTGTTACCTCCTCCCCTCCCCATCTTTCCTCTTCCTTTTCTTGACTCAGGTGCCTAAAGACCTGGACATGGTACTGAGGGCCACTTTCTTTGGGAGCATCATTTTGTTGGTGAGAGGGATGGGAGGGTGGAATTGGCTGCATGTGAGGGAGGAAGAATTCATTCTGTAAAGGGAGGGGATAGAGCAACATACCTCCATATTATGGAGTGTGTGCTTGAGCTGAGTGGCTCCAGCCTCCTCTTGAGCCCCATCTCTAGACGGATGAAGTAAGAGCCCAGGATTTGGAGTGAGAAGATCTGAATTTGAGTTCTGACTCTATTGCTTATTGTGTGACTTTAGACAAGTCATTTCATTTCTCTGGCCCCAGTTTCTTTATCTACAAAATAACAGGGAGGGATTAGATGATCTGTGAGGTCCCTTTCTGCTCTAAAGCATAGGTATGCTTGGTCTTAGTCCACAAAACAGATCCTTCAGAGATCTGATTTTAATGTGGGTACTTCCTCTGCCAACACAGATTTTGACCCCTCTATTACTTGGTAAATTCCCTTCAAGAATTTCTGCAGCAGGGATGGCTAGGTGGTGCAATGAATAGAGCACGAGGCCTAGAGTCAGAAGGACCTGAGTTAAAATCTAACCTTAAGACACTTAACACTTACTAGCCATGTGACCTTGGGCAAGTCACTTAACCCCAATTGCCCTGCTTTCCCCCTCCAAAAAGCAAAAAAAAAAAATTGCTGGGACCAAAAAACATTGGCAATCCTGGTGATAAACTCCCTGAAGTTAGCATAAGTATACATTTTATATTTATACATAGATACTTATTAGTATATTTTATATATATGTATATATATATATGTATATATATATATATATATATATATACATATATATATAAATAACTTGTATAACCTCAAACTCCTGTTGCTCCCTATGACCTCTGCTCCAGGAGCAGAGAAAATTCAAGAAGGTATGTCTAAATGGCCTTCTTGGGAGGCTGCCATTCCAGCAGAGAAATAAATTCCTCTGCTTGGCCTTCACCATCTGGCCTCTCCCTGCCTTTCCTGTCTTGTAACACTTTACTCCTGTCCACATGCTATGTGATAATTGCTCTTCCTTGAACAATGGCCCTGTCTCCCCACTCTCTGTGCCCTGGCTGTCGTCCATACCTACAGTGCTCCTTCCTTCCCTCCACCTCCTGGCTTCCCTGGCTTCCTTCAGGACTCAAGTCAAACATTACCTTCTGCAGAAGGCCTTTCCCTCCCCCCATTAGTGCCTTCTCTATTTATCTTGTGTGAATACAGTTACTTGCATGTCTCCATTAGAATGTGTTCTTGGTGGGCAAGGACCTTGTTTCTTTGTAATCCCCAGGGTTTGTCCCTAGGTAAGCTTGTTGACTCACAGACAGGCTCTGACAGTGATGATATATCCCAGCTGGATAGCAAACAGCAGACACCGAATTAGGCCTTTGATTGGTACTCCTGCCATGCTGCTCCCGCCTTTTCCATGGCTTTCCCCAAGGGTTGCCATCCAGACAATTCTTTTTCACCGTTTCAGAGACTATGAACAAATCCACAGACTTAAAAATAGTAATCATTTAGTTCAGCTCCCTTATTTTACAGATGGGGAAATGCAGACAAGAAGTTCATGTCTTGTCTGAGGCCTCAAAGGTAGTGTTAACAGTCAGAATTCAAACAAGGATATCTGACTCCACATCACTACGCTTCTTTCCATTACACTGTGCTGTCCTTTCTACTGAGCCCAGCCTTAATTTGTCTCTTCTTTCTTTGAAGAGTCCAGCAGTGATAGATGCCCCTCTGAAGCTGGAGTTGCAGGTCCT